>NC_063242.1:10213852-10516883 GCF_020740725.1 Corvus hawaiiensis | reverse complement strand
TGAGGAAAAATTAATTATAGAGGCGTAAAATGGTTTGATTTGGAAAGGCCATTAAAGACCATCTAGTTCCAATACCCCTGACATGGACAGGGACACCTTCCACTAGAGCTGGTTGTTCAGTGCCCCATCCAACCAGGCCTTGAATTTTTCCAGGGATGGGGCATCCACAGCTTCTCTGGGCAGACTGTTGCATCATCACCCTCACAGTAAAGAATTCCTTCTTTATATGAAATCTTTCTCCATCTTTTTTATAAGATCCTTTTATGTCATGAAAGGTCACAATAAGATGTCCCTGAAGCCTTCTCTTCTCCAACTGTGCTTTCTCGTTCCTAACCACCTCTCCACACATCTGGGTAGTGTTCCTATATTCTTCCTCTGGGACACATTTCTGGTTCCTGTCTGCGCATTTTCTTCTTGGACCAGGAAGTCCTTACTGAGTCATGCAGTTCATGGGCCTTCCTTGTCCAAATTAATGCATGTGGCGATTGAGAGCTTCTGTGCTCTAAGAAAAATGCCCTTAAAGAGCTGCCAGTTTTGTTCAGCTTCATTGTCCCTGAGGGCCATTTCCCAGGGGTCTCATCCATTTCACCCATCCAAACAACAGAAAGTTTGCTTTCTCAAAATACAGCATCCTGACTCTACTCTTCACACGGCCCATGCCCCTCAAGACTCTGAATTCCACTAGGACATCATGACTACAGCCCAGGCTGCCACCAATCTTGACATCCCTGATTAGTTTTCTGTGTTGGTGAGCAACAGGTCTATTAGCACTTCTCTTTTGGTCAGACTAAAATATCATTCTTAACTACCTCCAAGATTGTCCTGAACAGGTTACAGTTTGCTGTGCCACTTTTTCAGCAGGTGCAATGCTCCAGTTGTGCATTTTGTTCTACCATATTTCAATAACAGCAATTAGGTCATAACTTCCAGCTCCTCCTGCTTCCTACCCACGAAGTGGGCACTGGTGTTGAGGCACTTCAGCTGGGATATTGACTGTCTCACCTTTACAGGGGAACATGCCCTAATTTCTTTGAGGCATTTCACAGGTGTTTCCCTATTGGTTCCTAATGCAGTAGTAGTAGCCCCTGTCTCTTCTCAAAAAATATCGACATGATATCATGATTCAGTGGTTTGGACAGCTTGAAGAATCACTTTCAAAGATCTTGGAAAGAAGTAGGTTTTAATATAAATTTGTGAAAGTGCAGCTTAACAGATTTCAATGACAAAGCTCACTCTATTACTACATAGATTAGGCATATACAGGAAAATTGGAGTAGAATCAATTTAGAATGATTTACAGGGGTACCAGGGATGCAAAAGGGTAAGGGTGTAAAGGATATAGATACAAAATTAGAAGGGGTTTAGTAGCACTTAACTAATCATTAACTAATTTAACATGTATAAAATCATTCAATAGGATTTGCTATAATTGTAACAATGACATTCATGCCATTATCAATTCATATGCATGCACCCAGGCAGCAAGATGTATACATCTCTATTTGTGTGTGTAATGGTACCTATCAAAAATTCCCAGTGGGTTCAGTGGAATACTCACATCGTATCCTTAGTGTTTCTCACCGGGCATGGGTTGCACCTCAAGGAGTATGTGTGTGTAAGGCAGTTTCAAACCTGTTCAGAGGGTTTCATAATGATGATACCTTTCACTCAGGCTACAATTCAGGTGAATAATTTGCCAGGGCTAAGAAGGATAATTTCTAATCCTTTGTTCCCCGCTTTGATCAGGCAACTGATATCCTTGTATGGTCAGAACTGTTTCTACTTTTACCATGCAAGAGCTCTTGGTATGGTCAAAAGGTGCTTCACCACACAGCTGGTGTGGGAAAGGGGCACTTCACCATTCAGCTTGTTTGGTCAAGCCTTTTCAGGAGCTCCTGAGATCATAAAACTGGTCCAAGGAGGAGGGTGTTGGGGTGGGGGAAGGACCACACGTACAAGATGTTAATAGACATTGATGTATTGAGAAAGAAGAAAAGGATGTCACCAGTATCTGACAAGATTTGGCATTGAATATTTTATATAGTGATATTAAGAGTTCTAGGTTTTACCAGTAGCTCAAATGAGTAAAAAATTATTTTTAAAAGGTGAAGAACCTTACATTACATGTCTGTTTAAATCTTAAATATAGATATATAAACATACAATGTATAGTGACTCCAAGTACTGGCATTTTCTTGTAATTTGGAATCAAAACCAGCAACTTTTAAAATAATAATAAAAAGGCAAGACCTCTTGAATTATGCAGCTTAGGCTTCAATAAACAAGATTCATTTGAAATATTCAAATGCATATTCTTCCTTCCTATCAAAAAATACAAACCAATGAAGGACATTTTCGCCAATTTAATTAATTCCACTACAAAGTTTTATACAACACTGGAATTAATCATATTGTCTAACCTGACTTATCCTAGCAATTTTGCAATGCGTGGCTCTGAAAATATGATTTCTTTTAAACACAACATTTGAAAGAAAAATATTTACTTCACTTTTTTTTTGTAAAAGCAGGAGAATAATAAAGGTTAGCAAATATGCATAGGCAATAACACAAGCTTTCTCCCAGCATGTTCTATTAGCAAATTTTATGTCCTATTGAAAGAACATATGACCCAAACTTGAACTCATTTCTAATCAAAAGTGATGATACATTGCAATAATCTGGAAGCATGCTGTGGAAAAACTCAAAAGCAGAAGGAGAAATCTGGCCCCATTTTTTGACTTGCTGTGAAGACAGAACTAGGGAAAGATTTTTCTGCTAAAGCTTAGAGGAAGAAAAAGAATGTTTGAAAGCTGAAATATAAAACAAGATCTGACCTCTTACCTCCCAAAACCTGAAAAAGAGTCAGAAAAGACCTATGAAGGTTTAAAATTTATATCCTAGGGCAAGTTTTTCTTCAAGTATTTCAACAACAGAAAAATAATTTTCATAACAAATGTAGTCTGGTGAACCAGACAGTTTTAGGTATATGACAACGTTCTCAACACATTACTCAGTAACTATGCTATCACCTTAAATTCAGTCCTTTCTTCCAGAGTATGCCACTTAATTTCAGGGTTTAAGACGATCATGGTGAGAAGAGCATTTATTAATTAAAAGATAAAGAAATATTTTTTTAAAGTCTATATAGAAATGTCAATTATTTCTATTTCTCTCATACATCCAGACCTTTGTTAGGCAGATAGCAAAGCTGGGTTAAGAAGTAAGGAGAAAGATTGATGAAAGAGAGCACCAAAATTTAGGGGTTCTGGTTCAGCTACAGAAAAAATCTCATGCAAAGGCAGTTAATAACTTTGACTTTGGCTACTTCTTCCCTTAGCTCTAAGCAGGCAAGTATTATGCTGCTAAAATCTAAGAATAAGTACAGCTATTTTCTTGTGCCTTTGTGCAGTTTGCATGAAGTGCTCAATTAATCTCGGAATTTCATCAGTGTCAAAATAGAAAGAACTATTTTTATTTTAAAGCAATTAACCAATACTTTTAAAAAATAAGAAAATAAAAATGGAAATAAAAGTTCATGATTTTTTCTCATTTCAAGAAATTGTGACAAGCTATACAGCAACATATTTTATACTCCGTATTGCTACTAGCTTTGTCTAGATAAATGTGCAAATAAATATGCAACTCAGCAGGATTCAGAAAAATCTCAGCCTTTCCATACAATAGAAGAATAGAACCCAACAACAGTTTCAGGAATTGTTTCTCCTTGAAAATATATTAGTCATGTGGCTATTGCAATCCTTCTTTGTACTCAAAAAAAAATTGTTCACAGTATCAGAAAATTAATTTACATATCATACATACTCAGCAAATGCATGTTCTACCCTGACAGCAAAGACATATCCTGGGGAAAAATTTAATTAAAAGTTGAACTGTAGCAAACAGTCATCAGGATGCGCTTATTCAGTATGAACAAATCATATGTTGAAAAAAAAAAAAAAAAAAGGATTTCTCTCCCCAGTCTTTTACTCGTACAGACTTTTACTAGTTTAGTTAACAGAAAAAAAAAAAAATTGATATGCTTGGTCATAATGTACAAAGTATTTTAGCTAAAGAGTTGGTCAAATAGATGGCTGGACAATAGGCCAGCTGAGGCCTTCTGGACAAGGAAGTGATTTGTCTTCCTTGAGAATAGAACGTGGTTGTCTCTATAAAACTATGTGCCTTAAAAATGGAGTTAAACAATTTGAAGGAAGAATCACCAGAAAGGCACGAGTGTCAGGTGTGCAGAATGAGACATTTCCATGGCACTGGATTACAGCATGGAGACAACTCAAAAGATTAGCACCCATTGCAACTGTAGCAGGGAACACAAGCATGGGCTGGTAGCAGAGACCTTGAGAGTACAGGCAAAGATGACACCAGAGGGACACCAGAGGCGCAGCACAAAACACTGAGAACATCTTCTGAACCTTTAGAGCCAGGTAAAGTAGGATTCAGGGCATAACAAAGCTAAAACAGTATATGCAAAACAACTCGTGGTAAAAATGTGAGGGGAAAAGCAATAAAATATAAAAAACCAGTTGCAGACTCTACAAAATGTGAACAGATGAAGACTACAGAGCAGAATTTCTTCCACCTTTAAGGACACCATGTTTCACCAACACCACTGCATATCTGCCTTAAGGTTTTTCTCAAAGCATCTCTTTTTCATTCATTGTTAATCATATTTTGCTACTGAAACTAAGGAATAATAAAGTACTTTTTCTTATGACATTGATAGCTTAAGTTAATTAAAATTTAAAAAATCAGCTTGTGTGCATGTGTGTTTTGCTCCAGTCTTCCCATATGACAAAGTGGTTTAATACAGCAGCCCAAAGTCAGAATAAAGTTGTATGCAGCACGCCAACAGCAAAAAGCAGAACAATAGTGGAAACTAGATGGAAATTAGATTTATTAACCTCGTGGCTTTCTCTCACAACAGAATATTCTACTTTCACTTTTTCTGGGACAGGAAAGTCTGATCATACTCCTCACTTGTCACAGGTTCTGAATTGCACTTCTGAAACTCTCCAGTAACTCTTCGTAATGGAGAAGTTAGTCCAGATTCTGAGCCCAGTTTAACCTGTCTGGTACACCTCATCAGGGCAACCAGGTGGTTTCAAAGTAGGGGTTGTTTATGAAAGAGACCAAAACTTTCTCATCATTTTTTTCACTATGGATGGTACTATGACAAATGCATTTTTTAATTCCCCCCTAGAATGTGGTGAATTTCCAGTTAGACAGAACTATGGACCTGATGTGTCAACCAAAAGAGTCCTATAGGAGATAACATTAACACAGAGGATTTCTTCATTGACATATGAGCTCAGATCTTTCCAAATTAGGCAGGGAAGGCAGAAGTGAGTGTTCCTTCTCTCTCCTGTTCATGTGCTAATTTTTCACTCAGCCTGGGTAAGAAACTGGCCTTACTGAGGCAAATTCAGTCTTCATTTTCTTCCTGTGCCACAGTAGAAAGACTCCCTAAAAAGAGTATGCTAATGTTTAAACTGAAAAGCTTATGAAAATCTTGTTTCAAGATTGATGGCACTATTTTACCCAGAGGAGAAATTCAAATGATCTATTCTTTTTGTAGACTTGGCAGGAGGGAGGGAGAGAAGGTTCTTAATTAGACATCTCTGAGATACAATCATAACATACCAAAATGTAACAATAAATTTAATAGCTAAGAGAACACAGTATTTCCTTTCCTTCCAGTTTTGTCTCATGCACTTTATACCTCTAGGGAAATAGCTGAATATTATTTCAGGAAAACTGTTTTCTTTTTCTTCTTTTTTTTTTACAAAAAATATTATTCATAAAAACAACAGCAGATGAAAAAAAAGAGGAAAGGTTGTTATGGCCCATATGGATCATCATGCAAATTAACCTAAGAAGATTAAAGTCCCTGAGCTGGTATTATCCAGGTTGAAGATGCATTACTGCTATTTTTGATTATAAGAAATGATAAACAAAAAGGAAGACAGCCTGTTTTCCAAGCTGTTTAGAACTCCCTCTCTTTCTCAGCAAGGAGTTGACCGAAAAGGCAAAAATTCTTCCCTTCACTTTTTGTAATAAATAAACAGGAGGGGATTATGATTTATTCCCACAATAATCTCTATGCTTAAAAGTACTGGAAGGGTATTTACAGTTCCAGTTTCTTGAGGATGCTTCAAAATGTGTCAGCATTATTTGAAAATAGGTCCAATATTTGCCTGTGGACAGCAGACTTGTCTAGTACTGGATTAGCCAGACAAAATAAGTTCAGAATAATTCTGCACTCTTTCAGAAATGTCAAACATTAGTATATACACTAGCAAAGTTCAGTTATTGTTATTCTACATCTAGAAAAAGCTGTTACAAAATAATCAGATGAAAGAAAAGGATTCTTCAAGTTCTTTAAAATAATACTCCATTTTTGATTTTTCTTTCATTTACTTCAGCACTGTTCTCTTGATCTTATGGTCCTAGTCTACATAATAGTTCACCTCTTTGAGTCGTTGCCTTCCTGTTTGAAACACACATATTAAGAAGTAAGAGAATGCTTTCGTAACATCTACTGTAGCCTGTAGGACTTCCCTGCAACCTGAGGGCAGAACAGAGCCACTGGGTTGTGCTGGGAGCACTGTGTCCTATGTCCTGTTTGTGAATCCAACTTCTTGTTTAAAAGGGTAAGGGAACTTTCTGCTGATAAAAATGTATTTCAGTCCTTGTTGGGATCGCTTTTACCAGCAAAACCAACAACAAGAGAAATAAAGAAAAAAGAAAGCTTATTTTTTTAATACTCTGAAATCCGCCTGCTTATTTCACCTAGATACATTCAAAGATAGTGGGAAACAGAATTAAGTCAATGAACCTTGGAACAGAGTAAACCAATTCAAATCTGTTTAGGTGTGACTTTATTCCCCTTGCATATCATTTCACAGAAGGCAGATATCGTCCTGTTTTCTTAATCTATCCTGGGGAACAGATGTAACTATTCTTATTTCATTCTACCTGGAATTTGGGTTCATTTAGTTTTCAAATCACTTCCTGAAGAATAATATGCAGCCAGCATGGCCACCTGGCACTGCAGAAAATTAATTTGAAATGAAAGCTGCGGTCATGTGAGTGAATTACGGGTGCCAAGGCCCTCAAAAGCTGCTTATTTCAAATTACTTCTCTGCCATCACTGAGAAAGAAAATGTATTCCTTTTAGATGAATTTTTAATTTCTTTAGTTGCAGAGACATTGCAAATATGGAGCTCAGACACAGAGATAGCTCATCAGATTTGATCAGGTGGTAGAATACTCAGGAAAAATGCACTGGACATGAGCACAGAAATATGAATTCTTTTGCCTTTGCTTTAGACCTTTTGCCACCTTTTCACATATTATCCCTGAACTCCCAAACACATAACTGTGTCCCTGGGGAACTTCTTTATTTCCATATTTGTAGTTGTTGACCACAGAATCTCTTATTTAACAGTTATGCTCAATTAAGGAATTATCAGCAATTTAACACTTTAAAATAGCAAAGATGAGTGTGTACCTGAAGTACAAATGAACAGATTTCTGAATGCCAGTTGATAAGGAAGACTTTACATTATTGTACCAATTGTACCGTAAATGAGGTTTCTTTTGCTTCAAAATGCAAGTAAAATTTTCAAAAGTTCTTTCTCAAAAAATGAGTTCTATTTAGAGGTCTGAAGTTAGAGATAGGGATTAGGAATGGCATTTTTGGGTGTTCAGGATGCTCCTGGAAAAAGTTATACATTTTAGAGCACTAAACAATGTTTCTTCTCTTCTTTATGAATGAAGACATATTGTGAATGGGCTCAGTCACAAAGCTTGCCAAAAAAAAGCATTACTTTTCATGTGATGAGAATGGGCTTCAAGAAGAAAACTATGAACCCCATACAAAGCAATTCAAGGTCTAAGTATAAGCTGCAAACATATATGCTTTCTGATTAAAAATCCAAAACAAACCAAACCAGAAAAAATTCGGTTTTTTTCCTCTCCATTTACATAGAAATAACTATTGAACCCATGGAAAATGAAAAGCCTGAATCAATCCTTAGTCTTTTTGGACTGAAAAATTTCTTTAGGTCAATATATTAGGTAAGCATTGCTTCAGACATAACCAATGTAGGCTTATCTCTTCCTTCACAGCAAGATTTAATATCAGTACTGCGACACATTGTCTAAAACTGAATGCAAGGCACCACATCAACCTGACCTGGCAGCATTGCTTTTTTCTCCTGTCTGCTTTAGAGATATTATTCTCTCATAAAAGCCTTGGAAATAGCCTATCAATTTGCATGACATTAAATAATCTTTTTGGAATTGCTGCATTACAAAATACTCAGCTGCAGGGTGTCACTTAAGTAACTGCAAATAAAAATACTTAAAGGTCTGGTTTATATGGGCTAGAGATGCTGTAAATTCACCATTCCACTGTAAATCTGCTGTGAATCAAAATCTGAAGTCTGTGGAAAACAATGGGAAAGGGTAATTTCTGTTTTATTCACTGTATCTTCACACTTTTGTTTATAATCTGCTGTTCAGAGAACTAGATGGCACAGTGGCTTACTACTCTGATTTTTCATGTGTGAGATAATGCATGATGTTATCTGACATTTCAGAAGTGAGAATGCATTTCATTGTCTGGAAGTTTTCTGTTTGGCATGTTTGCTCATGTCACAAGACTATGGTTTGTTTTATTGCAACTATCTATCCTGTTTCAGAATAAAACTGATGCTGCTGTGGCAGGAGTGTTGGAGGTCAGGTTATTTCTGTGTAGAAAACTCTGCAGGGAAATTCTGGCCCTTATTGGGCTACATATCATATTTTGATCAATACATGTTTTTCAATACACCTCATTATGTGCATCTAAGGAACTCTGAAGGAACGCTTTTTGGAGGGAAATGATGATTTATCAAAACAGAAGGTTTGCAGGGATCGATCAGGTTCAGCTAAGCTTTTGTTCAGAAGGCTTACAGGTGCAGAAAGAAATTTTAAGTATGAGAAGAAGAGAGTAATCTTGAAAGCATACAACATGCACTGCTGACAGCATGATGTCTAGGGTGTTGACCAGTCTCTTGGGGATGGTTTTTTATTCATACTTGTTCCACAGCAATATTTGACCACTCTTTGCCTGCATGTATGCAGCATTCCCATGTCGCAGGTAAGAAATTAAGATATTTAGTATCTTAAGAAATGTTAAAGGATCATATAAAAAAATCTATATGACAGAGATAAAAGGGAAAATTGAAATTGATTTTCTTAAGTCCTCTGATTTTTTTTACGTGATGCATATCATTTCTGTAGTAAATATATAATCTTGTAACTGCTCTGTAGTAGTATTCCCTCACCAAAAATATAAGTCCATCTTTGCACTTAAACAGCTCTTACGCTTTCTGCTTTCTCCATTTGCTCATATGAAGACTTTATGATAGACTCATCTACAGCAGCTTCTTGTAAGAAAATCTCATTATCTGAGTGTATGTTCAGTCTTCCGGTGAGAATCTTTTGCAGTAAAACCTCTCTCATTTTTTCCAGATATCCATTTATATGAAATAGAGCCAGGTCCCTAGTTCCATTGGGACAGACAGGATTTCTGCCTAATTTTGTTCTACTTTTCTCCCCTATAAATTTATTTCAGTTAGTTGCTGCGTCACTTTGGCTACCACAGGCATTAATATAAATTTCCTCCTATACCATTTGCATCCCTTTGATCTGAAAGTGCCATGACACCACCCATGGAGTTTGTAACATTTCCAGCAGGAAAAATAAAATAATTTGCTATCAAACCACCTCTTCAATACCATTGATTGTCAACTAAACAAGCAAAGCTAAGTGCTTAAAAATAAGGGTGTTTAAAAATCTACTAGTACATCCTGTCAGTGTTCTAATGCTGATGCTTGAAAGCAGTTTGAGAGATTACTATGAGTAATCTTCTTTCACTTTGATGGTCTCAGCATGAAAGAAAGAAGCTGGAAATTAAATAACATAAATGTAATACTTTCATATGTAATGCATAGTATATTTAACCTATGTGTGACATCCTACCCTTAAAGGAAAGGGAACAGTCAAGATTCATAAATGCCAACGAAGATGGTTGAAAGAAAGCCAGAGGACCTATGAAAGTCAGAGGATCTGCAAAAAACTCAGAAAGTTTTATTAGTAAATTATACACATATACATGTCCTGGAAACTGGTGTGTTAGTTATTGCCATCAATCCTTGGTTGTCTCCACTGATGCCATGAAGATTTTTTGCCTTTTCTTTTATACCCCTGTTACACCTTTTTTACAACTTCTGTATTTCTAGTGCTTTTTCCCTACATTCTTGGACTTGTTTGTCAAGCTAAGAGACCAAACATTTTAGAAGCTTCGTAGCTAGGGATCAGTGTGCCCCAGACTCCAAGGGCCTCTCCAGAACATATTCTGTAAACCAAGATAGAACCATCCAGGGGAAGGTTCCTTGGGGAGGGGGGGCTCATTTGAGCCCCTCATTGGGGAATCTTTGATAGATCTGCTAATTAGTAAGACCTATAATGTTATACCAGATCTTTTGGGGTGGGCATTTATTGCGGGGTGCATTTCAATGCATATGACATGGATGTGTGCACCTAAGGATCCTTACAATAAATACCAAGGTAAAATCCCTTTTCCCCTTCTAACCGTGTTTGACTCTTGATTTTAAGACCAGGAAAAGGCATCACCACAGCCATCCAGCTATCAGTGTTTGAGACATACATATTAGTCCCTTATATCTGGAGATTCTACACCTGTGGAATTCACTTCTATAAGACTTCAATCAAGCATCTTTCAAAATGAGTTAGATGTTGTATGTCTAAAAGTTGCACATTAAGCAGCTCTAATAATTATAAATTTAGAAATGCTATTATTAGTTCTCAAACCTCAAGGAATAAATTGATTCTGAATTGGATTTAGGAAGAAGTATTGTACATGAAATACACTATGGTTTAATTGTACTTTGAGTATAACTTAAGTATACTTCAAGTACACTGCATTTTCCATAATGCATAAGATAACTGGTACAAAAAAAAAATTAAGTCTCTTTTAAAGGTGAGTGGTTATGCACGTCATAAAATTATAAATCAATGAAAATCATATAAACTAATAATTTTTGTTTATTAAATTATGTATATTGCATTCAAGGTGTGAAGTTAACTCTCACACAATACATTACCTGGAGGGGTGGCTCATATTAAAGCCTCTCCTCATTGTCTTAGGTCTGTAGTTCAAAGAAGAAAAAGAGCTTGGGTTTTAATTCCAGCCTTACTGCTGCTTTAACGCATTAATATGTTCTCTTTAGGGCCAGGTGTCTTAATTTGATGTGGATGTTAAGCTTTCATATCTAATTTACAAATAAATGCTAAAAGTTACACACAGGCAGACACTCCCACACACAGAGGATGACTTCCAGAGATCCTCCAGACTGGAGTTTTAACTTCTATAACTGCTAGGTTACTTGCAATTAACTATTTCTGGAAAAACCATTAACAGCAAAATACTCTTTTATAGCAAACAATGTTATAGCACATAATTTCCTTTTCACAGATGGAAAATTAAAGCATGACAGATCTCTTATGCCAAATACTACATAACAAATCCTGTAAGAGCAGTAAAAATAGAAAACAAAAGTGTCAGTTTCATGCTTCGGTTCTTTATTTTGATGGTAGTACTTCCCTGAAGAAAAGTCTTTCCCTCAAATTAAAAAAAAAAAGAAAAAATCCAAACAAACCAAGGCTGAAGCCCCCCGAATTTTGTTTTGTTGAAGACAATATTAGCTGCATCAAGAAAAGGGATTTTTATTCTGGTTTTATCCTTCTGTTAATTCATATTTTGAAGACAGTATAAAAATTTTCAAATCACATTTGCAGCCAGACGAAATTGCAAAAAGTCTAACCTATTACTTCAAGGTAATGAGTCAGAGTGATTCACTGCAGCCTCTTGGAGATTTCTGTATGAGCCAATCAAATGAAAGGACACAAAAGCCATTCATAGTGAAGATAATCCTTCGTTCTAACTATTACAAAATCTGATGCCATTAAAATGTGTAAGAGTGAGAACAAAGGAAATATCAAAGACATCCCCTCCCCAGCCCCCAAATTCCTCAACACAAATAGCAAAACCCCAAAATCAAACAGGATCCTGCTCCAGTGTGGGCTTCCTACAGTGTCACAGCTTCCTTTGGGAGCATTCATCTGCTCTTTCCTGGGCTCATCCCTGGGCTGCCGTGGACCTCCATGGGCTGCAGGGGCACAGCTGCCACATTATGGTTTGCACCACGGACTGCAGAGGAAACCTGCTCCCAAGCCTGGAGCACCTCTTCGCATCCTTCTTTACTGTCCTTGGTGTCTGTAGAGCTGTGTATCTCAGACATTCTCACTTCTCTGCTGCTCTTACAGTTGCTAATTTTTTCCCTCCCTTCTTAACTACATTATCCCAGAGGTGTTACCAGTGTTAGTGGTGGGCTCAGCCTTGGTCAGTGGTGTGTCCCTGTTGGAGCCAGCTGGCATTCACTCGGACATAAGGAAAGCTTCTTGTCACACAAACCTAATGCTCTCATCAACAAGAGGAAAAAAAAATCTAAGGTCACACATTCAGTCCTTGTGAGGGGGTTCTGCATGGACTTCTAGACACTGACCTTCTGCATGGAATCTAAACACCAACCGAGGCTTTATAATGAAGTATAGATGCCTCAGAGTTGTATACAGGCAGTGATAATGGCAAGTATTTTGCTGCTTAGCAGTCCTGTCCTGAACACTCCTGACTGAAAACTGCTGCAAGGTAAGCCAGCATTCACCAGCCTGGATCCTTTCCTTACGGTAAATACAGGCACTCTTTCACTGAAAGCTCAGAAATCACCATTTTATTGTACCAAAAGGCTTGAGTTGCTGATTTATTATTTTTCTTAATTTCCCGTGTAACACATTAAACATCATAGGCAGTGGATAACAGATTTATCTGTTATCCAGAAGAAGACAGTGTCCCGCTGAACAGGTTTTCAGGAATGTGTCAAAAGACGATAAATGGAGCATAATGGCAGTGGTTAGTAGAGTGAAATACAGTTGTACCCATCTTAAAGCTGTTTTCCTCTACTGAGTACCTTTCTTCCCCTCTTCCTTTCATTTTCCTCTTTTCTTTCTTCCTCTTTTTTTTATTTCCTTCCTACTCTTTCTTTCTTTCTTCCTCCTTTCTCTCTCTCTCTCTTTTAAAATCTCACTTATTCATTCTCATGCTCCATGAAATTTTTATCTGATTGACCTTATGATATACAGTCCCTGTTCTTGAAGGAAATAGAAATGCCTTGTCCAGGCTTTCCTTTCCATCTTTTTCTATTTTCCTAAATGCTGAATCAAAATCTTAATATGAATACAAACTAAAATATCAACTCATAAGAGTGTCATCTATGTTCATCATTTAACTTAATGTTGTTAATAGAATATAATAATTTAATATATCTAGATTTCTTAAGGGTTCATAATGTGTGTCAAGAAGCAGTTGATATAAATATATTTTTAAAACTACTGTATATGTTTTTTGCCCAGAGAATAGTTCATTACTTCACCTTTGAATGGATGTCTACATTTAATTTTTTATAGCAAACATCATCCTTTTGGCTGAAGAAGAGACTTCAGATCTGATTGCAAGGTTCCATTTAAAAAAAAAAAAAGAAATAATTCTGATAATTTTTATCATCTTTATCTTTGGTCCCAGGAAATCAGAATCCAATATAAAATGTAGAATTTATAAATTGAAGATGCATTTTGTGATAGGTCTATTTTTGTCTGTCCCCGTATTTAATTTAAAGAGCTCATGATCTTCCTATAATTTTCTAAAACTTTTTTTTTAGTTTTTCTACCATATTCCTACTATAACAAAGTCTAAAAGAGCGATCCCTTTTTACTGACAGACAGAAAAAAACCTTTACATTTTACATTAAAGAGCACTGAATTGAGTTATATGTTTTTTACATTAGTCAGTTTTGTCTTACTTTTTCTTCCTAGAAAAGTCCAACAATATCAAAGGATCTCTGTTCATATCCTGATCTGACTCTAAAGCCTTTTAATAGTCTTTATATAACCTTTTTGCAACATTTTTAATTTCTTCCTCAATATAATTTGACCTGTATCAAACTTGGATAGTTATATTTTGGCTTCTTTGGGGGCTGTTTATTTGTTTGTTTGTTTTCTTTGAGTCATTTATTTAATCAATATGCTCTGTTATCCTACTTTTTGAACTAATATTTCAGTACCTTCTGTGAAATTCCTTCTTCTGTGTTCGTGACTGTTCTTTCATTACTTTGAACAAGACTTATAGCCCATGTGAGTAATCCCATTTAGCATATGTATTTCCAGCCTGAATTCTATATTTTCTGTAGCTTGTTGGTGTGGCCAACGCTTTGTGTTTCTCAGACTTCTGGGTAAAACCTTAGTGGATATTCTTAAAAAAAAACATTGATTACAGTGACATTTCTCAGAGTTGATATAAGTCCCTCCAATATTCTCAGGTCTGAGAAGAATCTGAATTGACTTTTTGGAAACCTCCTGGTTATCTTCCCCTCTTCTTTCACATCCTGCTGTTATTGTCATCATCTTCCCATGGGTCTGACTAATTTATTCTTGCTCTGTAGCACTCTGCCTTCTGATTGATGAGTTTTCCCCACTCTTTAGGGAAGTGTCTCTTTCTTCTTCTTTCGTAACTTTTTTCCTTTTGACTTGCCTCTTTTCTCTTCCTGACTTATTCATGTGGCCACATTCTTCAGCACATCACCCTTTCTTCAGAGTTTGCTTTCTAGACCCTCAGTAAATTTTAAGAGCAGAGATTGGACAAATAACTCATCTTCCTATTGTGTTAGAAACCTTTTCTGACTTCTGTGTGTTTTTATTTCTGACATCTATTTCTCCATGAACTCTACCTGTCAATATTTCATTCATAAATAACTCGTGTCAGGTAGCCACTCAAGAATGACATGCATCTAGCACTGCTGGCATCCCATAACTGCTTTTGTCTCTTCCATTTTTCAGGTCACTTCCACTGCTGCCTCAGGTTCTATCTTTTTCTAGTTCTCACATTTAAAAAGAAAAACAGTAGTCCTGAAATGTGCCCCTCCTGGCCAAGATATTTCTCATTTTCTTCTCTGTCTCTCATTTGACCTATCAGGTTAAAAGTGCAAAAACAAAGTTCTTCTCCTCAGCAAATGGTAAACTGCCGTGAACTGAAGAATTGTATTTCAGCTGTACGAAGAAACCTCTGCACAGATTCTGCTCAAGGAATTTTCAGAGGAATGAGCCTGTCAATGGAGCAAATGCACATGGAGAAAAATGTTCTCTCCAATATTTATACTAAATTGTTTATACTTTATCATCTGAAAATATACTTTTGAATTAAGTATAGCAATATTATTTGCAGGCATCAATTTCAGTCTTTGACTGCGCTTGTAAGGTAAAAAGACAGTAAAGGAAGAATAAACATTAAAAGAAGTAATTGAAAGAAAAAAAGAAATGGAAGAATAAAGTTCCTGAAACTTGACTCTTTAAGAATACCAACATCAATCCACACAGGTAGGTATTTTAAGAAATTTTTTTTTTGCCAGATGTTGTGCTAGAAAACCAAAGATACCTGGCTATTATCTTTATCAATGATTTGGATGACCAGATCGAGTGTATTGTCAGTCAATTTGCAGATGACACTAAGTTGGGTGGGAGTGTTGATTTGCTGGAGGGCAGGAAGGCTCTGCGGAGAGATCTGGAATGGCTGGATAGATGGGCTGAGGCCAATTGTGTGAGGTTCAACAAAGCCAAGTGCTGGGTCTGCCCTTGGGTCACAACAACCCCAGGCAATCCTACAGGCTGGGGGCAGAGTGGCTGGAAAGCTGTGCAGCAGAAAAGAGCCTCGGGTGTTGTTTAACAGTGGCTAAACAGGAGCCAGCGTGTGCCCAGGGGGTCAAGAAGGCCAAAGACATCCTGGCTTGTATCAGAAATAATGTGATCAGCAGGACTAGGGAAGCAATTTTCCACCTGTATTCAGTGATGGTGAGGCCACACCTCAAATCCTGTGCTCGGTTTTGGGCCCCACACTGCAAGAAAACTATTGAGGTGCTGAAGCGCGTCCAGGGAAGGGCAACGAAACTGGGGAAGGGTCTGGAACACAAATACTATGAGAAGTGGCTGAGAGGGCTGGGGTGGTTTAGCCTGGAGGAAAGGAGGCTCAAGGAAGACCTTATTGCTTTCTACAACTGCCTTAAAGGAGGTTGTAATGAGGGGAGGGTTTGTCTCTCCTCCCAGGTAAGAAGTGGCAGAATGAGAGAAAATTGCCTCAATCTGTGCCAGGGAAGTTTTAGATTGGATATTAGGAAAAAAATTCTTCGCCAAAAGGGTTATCAAGCATAGGGTTATCAAGTTAACATGTATCATGTTAAATAATAAAACCTCTCACTGTGAAGAAAACCTGGGTAGTTTCAGAGTTCTTTGTAGGTGATAGCTCTGCTCTCTCTGGAGCTGGGGTTTGGTGTGGGCCCCTCCAGGCCATGGTGTAAGGCCTCCTGATGTTCTGGTGTTGCTGAACAGTCCAGAAGAGAAGAAGAAGAAGCCAAAGTCCCAGGAAACTCCCTGTTTCAGCTAACAAACAAAAAGCTAGCTAAAAAGCAGGAGAAAGCAACCTTCTTCCCTGCTGCAGAGAGCCAAGAGCTGAGGAGAAGCGAGCAAACAAGTTATCCGTGGTTTTGAACACAGCTGCCAAAGGAATTTCACCGCCTTCCCCCCTCTCTCTCAGGTCTGCCTTAAAGACACAGGAAGGCACAGGATTCATGTCTGGGCATAGAGCAGGCGATAGGGGATACAGCATCATAAAGTCACCCCAAGATACCACCCTTGCCGATACTTAAAAAATGCATCGATATGGCATTTGGGACATTTTATAGGGGTGGACTTGGCAGTGCTGGGTTTACCCTTGGAACCGATGGTCTTAGGGGTCTTTTCCAACATAAATTATTTCATGATTCTGTATTTATTTTTTTCTGATTCAGCTGACTATACCATTCCTCATTAAATAAAGAATTAAATAACGAACTCTTCCTAATTTTGCTGGAGTGAGAAGCTGAAGTAATTTTCCAGAAACAAAATTCAGACTGCGACTGCATAACCAGCTTTTGTCACAGCCTGATCAGAAATGCAGCTACAAGTTGTTAAATTATAGATAAAGAAATTATTGATTAACAGTCCTTTGGACTATTAGAGTGAAAACTAAAAAACCTTAACTGTTCTCTGATGTACTGATCTGGGCCATAAAAGAAGGCCCAAACATATGTAGACTAGAAAATTTTCAAGGAAAATTATTCTCATGGGTTGAAAGACTTTAAATCTTCAAATACAGGAAGTTTATACTCAGGAATCAGTCCACTGACTTCTTGGCCTTAAAGGACTGAAAATGTACATGCTGTGTACATGTAATATCCCAGGTATAAATTATTGCATTCCAGAGATTACTGGGAATAAAAAAAGTTATTTTAATATAATTTTGTCTTCAAAAAGCTTCATTATCTTCAAATTTTAATGAGAACATCAAAGGAAATCCCAGAATAACCCATACCTTGAAGAACTGTAGTAGCTGGTGCAAGATTATTAGCAATCTAGAAAAAAGTGAAGAAAAATTCAGAGTCCAAACAGTTCCATAACAAGCTGTTTGGAAACAACTGTTCATTAATTTTTAGGCACAGCTTTTAAAACTTTTTTTTTTCAGCAGAAGGAGTACATCTCTATCATAAACAGAATAAATTATATATTTACCTTGGAATATGGTCTAATATATGAAAACATAAATATTTATTAACACATTAATGCAGGGGCTGTGAGCTTTCTGGCATCAAGCCATGCTAAGCTGTGCATCTGCATACACAGAGGACAACACATTAGCATGTGTATGCTAGACCTTCCCCAATTCTTCCTCCTCCTTTGTACTCTGTGAAAACTAATTACATTTAGAATTACTAAGCCTCTTCTGCACTTTGTTGAGTAATAAATGGATAGTTAGTCAAAACGGAAAAGCTGTGACGCTGCAGGGTGAGTGTCAATTAGACCATTTTTAAATTGCCCTTCAGCTTGCTGGATTAACTTTAATTGATTTCCCAGTAATATCCCCTGTTAAATAATTTACAATGGTTTTTGACTCCCCAAAGCATTACTTAATGCTTTGCAATTATTAAAGTAGCATGCACCATCAAATTGGCCAGATAAATTAGTTGAAAAAAGGGTAGGATCTGTTTCGTGTGAGGAAGTGTACACTATGGACACAGATTTTCCAGTATAATTACCAGTTTAGAGGTTATTAATGTTTGTTAAGCAGACAGAACCTACCAAGAAAGATACTTTATTTCTTCCTTTCCAATAAACAAAAAATGTATTTTGTCAAGCCAAATTAGACTCACAAATGCATATTTCCTTAATTATAATATACAGCTCAGTGTCACAGAGGTTGATTTTTTTAGTATTTGGTTTTAGTAAGATCACCCTAATGTACTTCCAGAATAAGAGGAATAATCAGCCTCCAATAAATAAAAAGAGTGACAGAATATTTGCTGAATAAATCCAAGTGAGCGAAAATGGTTGAATATCATCTACTTCATTTCTTAAAACTTCTGTACTGAAAAGTGCTTCTGAATAAACACTGGGACATTAATTACATGAAACACCAAATGCTCATGGCAGAAATTTGTAGAGAGAATTCTGGTTCTAAATCATTGCTTATGGAGGTACAGCATAAAATATCAGAGAGAGCTGGGGTTCTTTTTTCAGTGGAGAAAGAAGTTAGAATTTCTAACATAAGAAGTATCATGATACTGATTACTTAGATGAGTGAATTTCAGACTTATTCCTTTGAAGAAGAAATGCACCAAATAATTTCCAAGTTTAAAATTCTACCAAAAATTTACCTCAGATATGCTAATAATCATGAGTAAAAGAAATATTTTATGAATCACCTTACCATTCTTCAGTTAAATCTGAAGATAAAGTATGTAAGTCAAGATCTATTTTATACTACTCACTAACTGAATCAAGTCCAGAGATGAGGGATCTATACTTTATCATCCAGTAGACCAATGAAAATAAGGACCTGACCGTTTTCATGGACATCAATCCTTTTGCAACTACGAATATATTGACCTTAGTTGCATTAAGCCAGATTTATACTGATATGAAAGGGAAAACACATTGTTTATTTTGAAATGTTACTCCTCTGATTGGTTGTAATTATGCAAATAAAATATATGCTTGCCAAAGGCAGCTGATAGATTAGCCTGAAAAATTATGGTTACGGCACTGGTGAAAGCACAGCAGCTGGAGAGCAGGCCTGTAACTACATCTAAAACTCAATGAGGTGTTAGAAGGAGTAGATATTTGTTCTTCTACAAGACCTGACAACAGTTTCTTCAATCAGCCAGAAGTGTATGCTTTAGTGAAAACCTATTTTCCTTTTTTTCAAGTGTATTCATATCATCTTTGCTATCAAGATTCCTTCTAGATGCAGCAACAAACACACAAGACTACATCTTGAAACGACATCACTGAACTGCAAGTCACTTGTTTTTCCTCTCTTTCCGTCCTGTTCTGGAAGCCAGATCAGCTCTTAGAAAGCTGCCTATGGGAGGTACAAATCTGACATCAATAAGCTCATTTGTATGACATACAAAAGATTTACCTGTCTCCAGTAAATCATGCCATAGCTGTTGTCTAAAATCTCACTGCAGTTAGAAGTTTTAAGACCAATTTGCTACTTATGAGTAAGGAAAGGATGTGTATCAGAGCATGCAGCAACATAACCTGAACATAATACAGAGACTGACCAGGCTTCCACCAGTTTTGGCTTTTTGTAATTTCTTCCCTTCCTGACATGCATTTTGTCAAAGAGTACTTAATGCTGCCATGCTTTGTATTTTATTCTCTTGGAGCAGAAGAAACACATGAAGCGAGAAAGAATTTTTCACTCTGTCACAAATGAACAGGAAAAACGTAGTCAGTGTAATGTAAAAGACTAAACCAATTACAGAGGTCATTTTGGTTTGAAGAGGAAAAAGGTCAGGGACTATGATTGAAATCCTCCCTAAGTGAAACATGGCAACCTAAGCATATCTTTAGCATAACATCTGAAAAAGGTTTCCAAGTACAATCTGAGCACATGGTGAATGTAAAATGCTGATCTGTGTAAGTCAAGGAGAATTCTGACAAGATTTTACCTTCAGCATTTTCTCTGAAATTTGCTTCCCGCCTTGGGAGCACAATAATTTCACAGTCTTTTAACAGGGCATTCATGTTCCAGTTTAGACAGTGTGTGTATAGACATGCATAGTTATGAATTCTGCTTCTGGGGGTTTTTTTAATTGATAAATGTTTCCTTTTACTAGGAGTCTTTTTCCTAGATGTCTTGCATGACACTGTTTTTAAGGGAGTTACAACACACTTCAAGATTCTGCAAAGTTTATTAAAGACAACTGAGAAGTAAACTGCTTTTGCCATGAAAAAACAAAAATTATTCTTTTCCGTATGTAGGGATTGTGCTCCATGTATCTTCCCAGTGGAGTGAAAATTGTGGCTGAGATGAGGAGTGTTTTATTTCAAGTGTGGCCTAAGTGCAGCTATTCCTTAGTAACAACATGGTTCATGGTTTGAGATTTGAGAACTGTCTTTTTTAATATACTGAGGTCACTAGAACTCAATCATGTAAGGATGAGCTTGTACAGGAATCTGTCTGGGAACTGGAAAGGTATTGGTATTGTGAACCACAAATGTTTATGTGAAGTCATTTCTGCCCTCTTTTCATAGACACCTGGCAATAACCTCAACTGTATTTTTCACTCATTAAAAAAAATTAAAAAAGTCTATAAATATAATATAGAAAGAGACATTTACACAATCCCATGTGACCTATTTTCCACAGGGTAACAAAACAGTACTCCTCAGTTAAGCAAGTGCCAGGTGAAACAACCATGCTAGGCATCTAACATTAATACAATACCTTGTATTGGCAATTAATAAAAACATGAGTCAATTACTGTAAGTCTGCTACTGAAAAGCCTCAACATTTTTAAAGCACATTTATGCATACTTTTTCTAACCGCTTTTTGAAAAAAAAAAAAATAAGCCAGTTTTCAACAAAATTTAGCAAAAGTACATTTGTAAAAATTAAGAAAAACGAACAATCTTTGCAATTAAAAATGCATACAAGTATTTTACAAAAGTATATTTGATTATTGACTGTGAATTATTTTCCTTTAGATTTGGTGTACTTATACTGTTGAAGGGAAACACATGCCAAAGTTAAAAAAAAAATAAATAAAACAAAATTTTTAAAAATCTATGTAACACAGCAGGAAAGCTTGTACTTCTTATAACAAAATACCCAGTACTATCACATTTTCTCTTCAGACATTTTAATATTAGGAGACTGTAAACACACAGTATTTCAGTTTTATAGACTGCCCTCATGAGAAAAATAGAAAAAAGTGTTCTGAAATATAGGAATTGCTTTGTATAGTGAAAATGGTAGATGGCTGTGCTGTTTTGAATTTTCATTTTTTTCAGATAAAGCAGGTTCTCTTTTGCTAATAATGCAATCTTTGCAAAACCCCCCCTCCAAAATGTAAAAACAGTTAACACCTCCCCTTCCTCCTTGTTACATACTCATTTTGCAGAAGAAATGGTTATCAGGTTCACTGGGAGGCTGGCCCTGCGTTTCATCTAAGTTCTCTTTTTCCTGCATATAATGTTGATTAGTGGTACAGAGATTTCTTTTTTCTTGTTTTTAGTGCCATTTTCTATGCAATTAAAAACATTAGTATGCTGGCAGTTGTAAGGGCAGAGAAGTTTTGGATAAGCATCTCAGAGTTTGTCAACAAAGCAAGACAAGTTGATTCCCCAGGAAAAGACAGAGCAGGTTTCCTGTTGTGCACTTCCTCAGATAAGAGTTCACAGCAGAGCATCTCACAATCACAACCGAGAGGCATGAGGACATCAGCAATATGGACAAGGCAAACCTTTGTTAGCTAGTGTCTGGAAGATTAAATTGTGGCAATGGACCAGTTTTGCCTTCATGTTCCCTCCCTTCCTGTCAAGCATTGAATAGTTTTATCTACCCCTCCACAGTACAGTCTGCAGAGCAGTGACTAGTTACATACTGCTAGTGTGTAATATCAAAACTCCAAGCAGCCATACCACTAAATTACTGATGCTGATACGCTCTTCTTTCCTGTCTGCAAGACATCCTGTTGTGAGCTCTGTGCCATTTCTGTAGGAGCCTGTATTCCCTGTGCTAAAATACCACAACCAGAGTAGAGCAGGAAGGAGATCTCTGCTCTACTGACATTCTACCCTACCAAAACACTGCTATGTCCTGAAATAAATTTATTACTAGCACAATATTCTTGTGTGAGATTAGCATTAGTATTGTAAACAATTCAGATTATAATCCCCACCTGTAAGTACTTTGATGCCTTCAAATTAATTTCAAACCAAGAACTCTCCTTTATGTATTAACATCTTAACATCCATTGGAGTAACTCATCCATTCATAGAATATTAAGAAGGATGCTCATTTTGTCTCTTCAAATGACAAAAGGTGCTGCAAGTATCCCCACTGCAACAAAAAGGATTTCTTTGCTGATGTCTAACCTTCCCTGCTGGTTCATTCCACATCACATATGCAAAAAAAGTATGCATGTGCAAATATGTCAACACCTGCATGATCAAAATCCATTACACAAACACTTGGTTTATCTTCCCAAAATACACCATGTTCTTCCAAGCAGGTAGGGGATGAGGACAGAAGTTTAAGGTCTGAAGTTATGTGCTAAAGTATTTAGGCAGTTCCTGAAATACTTAGGAAGTTCCTGAATTCCACTGTACTCCATGGAAAGAATCCATGCTGGAGCAGTTCTTGAAGAAATGCATTTTGTGGGAAGGGCCCACATTAGAGGTGCTCATGTAAAACTGTCTCCTGTGGGACAGACCCCATGCTGGAGCAGGGATCAATACTGGGGAGTCTGGATACAGTTGAATTCAGAGAGGAAAATAAACAGTATTTTGCTTTCAGTGTTTTTTCCTCATTGTGTTGATACACGGAAGAGGGATAACACATTAAAATTAGGTGGTAGAACAGGAAACAAGATATTTCAAACCTCTTATCTAAGGGAAAGAAATCTCTCTCAGTCTATCAGAACTAATAAATAATTGTGGAATCTAGCCATTACTGACAAATTTGAGAGCTAATAATTTCTTCTTCCTCCCTGTCATTTCCTGCCATCTATACCCTAGCCTCTCCTGTTAATACTCCAGGATTAGTCAGACAACACTCACATTCTCTGTGCTCCAGGTATTGAATATATGAGATTAGACAGCTAATAATGAGTTTTACACCAATAAATCACAAAAAACTGTCCAGGCAATCCCAATGAACAATTTATAATCAAGGGCTTTTTGGCAGACACTTGGTCCTTGGTTATGCATGCAGCACTGTCACTCCAAGCACATTCCTATTATCTACGAGTATATACTTTTCTCTTTCCCAGCCTGATGGAGAGAGGAAGCTTGATTGGCTCACTGGGAGAGAGGGTAAAGGGCTAATATGCTAATGCATGTTTCTGGGAATTATTTATTGAAGAAGGACAACCGCACTGAAAAATCAACTTTGCCTTTAGCCTTGAGGAAGAAGGTCTTTTAGTCATTCCAGTCTTAACAGAGATAATATCAGAGTTTAGCTTCTGCTGTGTCACACATTCATCCTTCCAGAATGGTCTAAACATCATCAAGACTATTAAAAGAACAGAAACTCACAGTTTTGGCAGGAATTTTGTCTTTAAACTTTTACCTAAGAAAGAAAGGAATAGTGGTGTTAGTCAACTTTGTACAAAAATACATATTAGGACTTTTAACACTGTTTATTTTGACTTTGAAAAATACACCATAAGAGAATCTGACCTTACTGCTAAATATTGGGGGATTTTTTGCTTATGCAACAAATTATTTTGAAAGCATACTAATTAGACCTAGTTATGAGTGTTGCATTAATTATGAAAATGTTATGCATCAGTAGTATGACTAGAAAGCTTTTTAATTATAAAATAAGGCTATACCCAAGAAATTAATTGCATAATCTATATTAATTCACTTACTATTTGAGTTACTAGGGGGTTTATTTTATAATTAAAAGCTTTCCACTGATACTACTCCTATGGATCATTTATATATGCAGTGAAAACCTACATGAGTTAATTTACAGATAATCAAAACCACAGCCTTTTCTATGCCACAAATTAATTCTAGTAAAATAATTAAAACCTTCATTTATTATGTTGCAATGGTCAAAATAATGCTCTGTTAGCCCCTGACTCAGCAAAAACATATTAGCTTTGTGCATATTGGCACTTCCAATCAGATTTTACTAATTAGTAATTTTCTGATGAAAAAAAGTGAATGAAAAATAGCTATTCATAAGCGTATCTTGAGCTGAAAAGAAATTCTAAGGGGCCTTTTTGAGACAAGCATGTGCTTCTCTGTTTTCCACCTCCTGCTGCCTTGCAAGAAGTAAGAGGAGCAAAGTAAGGGTGGACACAGAAACCAAAGAGCTGCTCTAAGTTGTGCAGCTGAGATAAGTACTTCCAAATCATTTGGTCAGAAAAATCAAATGGTGCATGCTCAGCTCAGCTACCTCTCCTCTGCCTGACTGGCAGTTACTTCAAATTACTTGCTGCCCTAAACATCAGTTTCAGCATGGAATTTGAGACAGTCCACATGGCATCAAGAGGTGACAGATGGGACTGAGGCATCTTGTCCAAGATGAATTCAGATAATTTTTTTTTGTGTGTGTAAATGTGGGTTTGTGTAAAAGGGATCTAAGTGATAGAACTATTTATCAAACACATTCACATGTATGTAGTGATTTAGGAATGGTATTGCTCAATTTAGTACTCCCACAAAAAAGAAAATCACAAGCCTCTCTACTTCCTCCTCCAGCAGCAGCTGCAAAAGGCAGAGATCATGGGTTGAGACAAAAACAATTCACTGGAAACAGGAATGAGACAAGAGAAGCAACAGTGTCAGCCTAATCACAATTTTGCTGGACTGGAAAACATTACAAGGATATGCAGTATTTTTAATGAAGGAAAAAATCCTTCTTTGCCATCATTCAGATATTGAAAAGAGTAAACACATTTTTTAATGCTACTATTACCATAAATGAACTTTTCTATTACTAACAGAAAACAATTTCTCAGAAAATTAATACTTTAAAGGCACATAGGATATCTGAACTTAAATCTGAAAATTGCAAAATGAAATTGTCAATCCTTGGAGCTAAAGAAAGAAGTCTCTATTTATTTTTTCAATTTAATCTATTATTATATTTTAAAGTTTTTTTCATCCTGGGTCAAAATCAAAGAGCAGATCCTTTTTCACAATTAAAATATATTTTATTATTTTGAACTACCCAAATTTATTTTGATTCTTTTTGAGACAATATTTTAAATAGGTCCTGTTCTTGTCAAAGAAGAATAAGAAGTAGTTGTTGTTGTTATCCTCTGTTGTTTTCAGTTCTTCTCAAGAGGGATGTATCTGCATTTGCTGTTCAAAGATGTTCTGATGACAATGTCCTGTGCTACTGGCAAGAATTTAGAGCCTGCAGAAAACCATATTTTATGATTTTATAGTTTATCCATGTTTTTCAAAACATTAAGAAATGGAAAAAGTGAGAGACTGAAGAGAAGTATCCACCAGTGAACACGAACTCTAAATCAGGGCCCTGGATTGTTGTCAGTGGGCTTTATGCAACTTGTAAAAATGTGAGCCTTAAACTTCACAAATGAAACTAATTTCAATGGCTATAAAAAAGCAAACAAAGAATGAGAAACATCCAGAGAGAGCTCGAAGTGCCTGAATGGAAGAGGTCCCTGCTGGTGAGCAGAGACCGGGTCCTCTCCAGCCTGTCATATCAGAACACCAGTACCGGACACAAGTTCTCTCATGCACTCGGATTTAGCCAAATAGGCTTTGGCAAGTAGGGGTACCTTTTGCCAGAATGCCAGGAAACACACCAGGTGACATTGTCACCCTTTACCTTATGATCCACAGTTTTGTTCAAGAGCAGCAAAGAGCAAAACACTAGTTTGAGAATTCATCCTACCACAAGTATGAAAACCAGTCTTTGAATTTCCAGTGTCTCTGCCAGCTGGCAACAAATGGAATTCAAGATGCAAAATGCATTATGGAAATCAGATAAAGTTAAAAGGAGGAAAAAAAGAGGTTTTCTACTTGAAAAGGGAAGGAAAAATTACTGAGTTTTAATGTGAAATATTTTCATAGTGCCAGTACTAACAGAAAGTAAGTCTGTCACTTTTTCAAATACAAGGAAGCTTGTAAGGCTGATATATTTATAAGATAAAAGATCTGGAAAGAAACACTGACCAATTGCAAACATGTGAAGGAGGAAAATTTCAAGTATTCACAAAAATAAAATTCTGAGAATTTTTTAAAATATTCTTAACTTTCATATGACAAAAAATGTTAACACCTTGAACACTTTTAATATTATGTCTTCTTTGCTTTTTCCTTTCAGTTCTTCATCAATTTTACTGCTGCACAAAACATTCAACCCCACCTTGAATACTGTGTGCAATGTTGAGCTCCACGTAATATAAACAGGGTATCAAAATGTTGGAATATGTCCCAAGGTGAGTAAGAAAGACTGCTAAAGGAGTAGAGGGCATGACTTTGTTCAGATTACAGAAAAGGAGGCCGAGTCAGAACTTATTGCTGTCTATGATTTCTGCATGATGGGGAGCAGAGATGGAGGTGCTGATCTCTTTCTCTGGTAGTGGGACATAAGGGAATGCTGAAGCTGAATCAGGGGACTTCAGATTGGGTATTAGGAAAAAGGTCTTTACTGAGAGTATTATAAAGCACAGGAACTGCTCCTGGGGAATGGGTCATGGCCTCAAGCCTGTCAATTTTCAAGAAGCATTTGGGGAATGCTCTTAGACACATGGTTTAATATGTAGGTTGCCCTGTGTGGAGTTAGGAGGTGGACTCAATGATCACTATGGGTCTCTTCCAGTTCAGCATATTCTTCAAGTTCTTAATTAATTTTTCTTTGATTCCAAAAAAGTGGACGTATTTTCCCGTTCAGTAGCTGTGTGAAAATCAAACTGCAGCTGTATATTTTACTTACTCTTCCTTAAATGGCATGCCATCCAAAACTACAAAGAACTGCGTTATGCATTTTATTGGTATTTTAAATCCTCCATTCAACTGACATTTGTCAAAACTTAACGAAAACATCAATGCAAGTTTATTTTCAATAAAACCTTGCAGTACAATAAAAATGTCACAACACCCCTAAGATACAAAGTGCTGTCATTTTAAGTTGCTTCGAAGTTTGTTTCTTCTGTCTCACAAGATGTTGACCTCTGAACAAAGTCCGTGGGGACTGTGGTCAATATACTCAGGTATATTCAGCATACAGTACTGAAGAAAGTGAATTATTAAGCAGGGCAGTTTTTTTTTCCACTTGGGAAAGAAAAGAAAGCTTCCTCTTGTCAGTTAACAGGTAGGATAGATAACACTTTGAATTAAAAAATCCTTGTTAATGGACTGTTGTAATAATTCAGGCCTTCTTAATTTTGTTCCAAAGACAGAAAAGTTTTTTGTTATATGTTACTCTGCATTGCTCCTCAGAACCAGACTGCAGTAAGTGAAAAGAAAGATACAAAGAAAACAGAATTAATTGCTTTGACAGGTTTCAAAAACAATACATACATATTCCCTCAGGGGTAGGTTCTTAACAATGTAGGGTTTTTCTTTCTCCAAACAAACGCTTCATTCAAATAGTGTTATGTATCATTACTGGAATTTTATTTATTATGTTTCTTTATTCAGTAGTGCAATCTTTATTCTGCACTAACCACATATGCTTTTTACATTATTGTACTTTTCTCTTTTTTCATATATTTTTGGATTGTTCTATGTGCCTAACACACTTTTTTTCCTTTGGCAACAGTTGTGGGATTTTAAATTTTTTATATTTTAATCCTGCTTCCAGGAGGTTACATATTATTACAAAGACTTGTTGAAAAAAATAGAAAAAACTATGGGAAGATTATTTTCCAGGAGAGGGAAGACACTTTGCTCCAAGAGTCATCAGTTTTTATATCCATCTTCAATTTTTGTCTTTGAAAAAATTCTGAAATTATGAATTCACCTTTTCCTTCTAAGCAGGAACTGAGGGGTACCAAGCTAAATTATCATTTCCATGTGGAAGATTTAAAATTATGTTGTGCAGTAGTCAATGGACTGGAGCAGCAGTTCAGCAAGCTGATTCTAAATCTACCTGTGATGATAAAACAATCAAGTATTTTTAGTGCTTTATCTTCATTCCCACACTTGTTAAGTCATCCAGGAAACCACCGTCATCCAAACGTTAATTTGTACATTCATAGCAGGACAACAATGAAAATTAATCTGATTTTGCCTTAGTGTAAAAATTTACATGATGAGGAAGATAGAAGATATTAAAACTTACTAATTACAATGAATTTTAGATTTTTCATACTCCTCTGAAAAAGAAGTGAATAAGTATATTTAAATACAGGTAATATATTTTCTATAAAACACAGGGACACTCAAACTGTTTATGTAGGAGAACAAAGATCAATACTTCTGTATGGCCTTCTGACCAACTATCAATTTTTAATTTTGGGCAATTAAAAAAGCCTAATTGTGATACTATTCTTATCACTGCAAAGTAATACCTTCTTTACAGTCTTTTACGTATAAGGAATATTGGAAAGATATTTGGATGAGCCAAAAAGACACAAGTAGCAATGCTACTTGTTCTTATTTCACAGATTATTTTTTACAAAATGCAAAGGAAGTGCAAACTATGCTGCTTCACCACCCAATTCTTCCCATTAGTCTTTTTTACTACTTGTCCTTCAGGATGACTGTCTTTGTTAACAAAATGTCTGGATAAAAGGTTTTCTCAAATATAAATTCTGGTGTTGAACTCAGTTAATATAGCTATTCACACAATTTTCTTTAAAACCTTTCTAATTCAGCATATATAGCTCATTTCCCTCATATCCGGAGCTGTAAATTACCTTAAGAAATTTCTTGCTGAAAACGACGTTAACTGTTAATATAAAATCAACCTAAACTCTTCTCTTAGAGGGGTCTGTTTCTTCCTTAAATAGGAGGCAAGTTCTGCCAGCTGTGACTACCTCACTCACCTATCTAAAGTTGCCATAGGTGACAGCCAAATTCTTCCTGCTTATCTGTGGGACTAGCATCTTACTCTATAACATGCTTATTTTCTCACACTGACAAGCTGTTGGCTCACTGAGCAGAATGAGAAGTGAATGTGGAGATCATGCATCAATCACTTTCCATCACATTCGTCAGCCCAAATGTCAGTGATTGGACAAACTTGCTTTGACAGGCATCCTGTCTGGACAAACAGCTTGTCAGTTTTCACATAAGATCAGCTGCTCTCTCACCATAAGCTGCACAACCTGAATCACTTCAAATATTCCCTGGTGGAAATGGGTGAAATTGCATGAACAGAGAAGGCATGGGAAGGGGGGGATGGTGTCATTTTGACAATTTTAGAGTAAATTACAACATTCAGAACTTTTGGTAATTATTTTGCTGTAAGAACAAAAGAGAACAATTCCAAATTTAGTATTAACATTAACCTACAGCTGTTACAGTAATTTTTTCTTTCAGCAAAAGCATGGTTCAGGAGATGTCCCTGATACAGAAGTGATGCTCCTTATTTGGGGACAAGCAACTTTCAGAAGCATGATTACATTTACATGAAGAAACTAAGAAAACAACCTTTCCTATAGCAATCAATGCCCAAGATAATTGTCACAGACACATTTGAAGGATCAATTTAGTTCACGGTATCTTTTTAGACCAAGGATCTTTACCCATTAACAAAGTACATATTAGAGTACAAGCAAAATAAAATGGATTATTATCATGTTTTCTTATTAAATGCATTACAAAAAGAACTACTTAGGTTGGTCAGGAACACACTTTATTACTACATTGGTACTTTAATAAGAAAAAACCAAAAATATAATACTCTATTGCAGCCAAAAGCTGAAATTATATACTTGAAAAAACATGACTAAGAAATGTCTTGCAAAATGGTGCAAATTTTTTTATTAAACCTAAAAATGATTTCTTTTTATCTGTTTTGTATTGAACTTCTCCTAATTATAAACAGTGAACTTTTAGAAAAATCTAATGATGACAGTAAGACATTTCAAGCAAGCATAAATCAAAAAATGTTAAGTATAAATTTAGTCCTAGGAAAATTTATTGATTCTGCATCATACAGAAATGGACAATTACACCACCAGAATGGATGTCTAGAAATTTGGATTAGTTTACTGAGAGGGTTGTAAATTAATATTTCAAGAGGTTTTTACCAGAATACAAAATCCTGTCAACAATAAGTCAATTGTGATATATGCATAACTTCACAGGAACAATAAATTTGCATAAAATTTTATATAAATATTTTTTCTTATTAACAAATAAACTCAACATTAATAATTATTGCTTATTTCTGTACAGGTCCCTGGGTGTTGAAACAAAACTGTGTGTGTGCAGTTCACATTGTAGAAGCAGAGTCCAAGTGTAATATTCAGAACACCTCAAAAACCTGATGCTACATGGTGTTTCCACTCTGCTGCCATTTGGTCATCATGGTGCCATTCCTTCCACCACACAAGGTAATTTTTCTGCCCTTTGGCCACTCTGTGGCTTAGACCTTATGTCTGTAGGCATTTCCCAGTGACATCAACTGCTCCATTTTCAAAGACAGACTATTCCAAATAACTGAAAAGCTCCATATATTAGCTCCAGTTTTTTTCCCCAGTGCTACTATTCTATTTTTTGTTTAAAGGGAGACCAACCATAGCAGGAAATTCACCAAAGTTCTTGACAAAAAAAAGTGAAAATAGCTAAGATGATGAAAAATACATACTGATATTTTTCAAATTACTCTTGTAAATGACAGTGTTTCCTTTAAAACATAAAAAAAAAAAAAAATCTGATCTCCAGCATCTTAGTATAAAGAACAAAGTGCAAATCAAAGTGGAAAAAAATGTACCCTAATACATCAGGGAGAAAAATACCCGTAGATAATGGAATGATTTCTGAACATGCACATAACCCAGAATAAATTTGAAGTTGCTACAATTCATTGACACAAACACATATTTTTCTGGAAAAAATCTTTAGAATTTTACCATTGATTTGTTACAAGAAAAATATTCTGAAGACAGAAGACACATCATAAAACAGCTCTATAAAAGAGATGTATTCAAATAGTTTGGATACAAATTTAGCATCGAAGAAGCACAACCAAAAATTACAGGCAAAAATAGTAGAGTGATCTAGAATCTCCTCAGGTATCACCACTTACTGAACACCAGTAGTAGCAGTGACAAAAATACCCACTTTTATGAGAACTCATAATGATTGTATCTGGGAAAACCAGAATGTGAATGTGAGGACCTGACCATGTGAGGACATGATCATGTGAAAACATGATAGTTTACTGCGAGCCTTTAACATGACAAATTCCCAAAATTCAATGTCCTTGTATTGTAAAACACAATTTTTCAAGGAAATCTTCCTGGTTTCCTACCAGGAAATCTTACACAAAGTTCACTTCCACCAAAATGGAACTCTCCAAGGACTAAATGAGTGACTCATGTAAAGAATATTTTGAGTCGAATTTTGCAATTATTGTTTCACAGGCTGATTAGTAAGAATTTGACCTGATCTGTAGAGGATCCAAGTGATTAAAAGTCCAGTTAACTAGAAATTCTGCTTGACTGAAAGCTATGGTAATTCTGTGTAACAGTAAGCTACACTAACCGTTGCTGTAGATAAAAAATAAGCTATGCTGATTTTAAATTATTATTTAATAATAAAGCTCCAATTATAACTACAGCCATGTGGCCAGTCCTCATTCTACCAAGGAGCCCTAAAACATGTATGCATGCTTTATGTAAAACATATATATGTGAATATATTATATATAACATATATGAATAGGTTTTATATAAAGGATATAGATATATAGACATATAAATATGTGTGTGTATATAAATATTTATGTAAAACATATATATAGATATGTTTTATATACACATGTATATACATATGTTAAAGTGTTCCCTATCTGTTCTGCCACCCCCTAGACACAATGTGCAGTTACATTCTGGAGCAAGAGATTAGAGTATGCAGCTCATAAAGAAAATTCACTTGAAATTCTTATTTTTCTTGTAGTTGTGTAAGCCAAGTCTATGACAAGCATTCAGTCCAAGCCCTGACCTTACACATCGATGAAAATAAAATTTCTAGGTATCAGCAAATATTGTTCTAGTGTCTAGGAAATGGCCAAGAAAACTCTGGTGCCAATGTATTTAATTTTTAATTGGGATAAATGTTATGTGTCTACCAAGAACAGACTTAAGTTGCAGGCAGGCACTTAAGAAAGATAGATGGAAGAATGGACTGAAACAAAGGGAGGGAGAGGAAAGGGAAGACAGATGTGCAGGCAGAGAAGGATGTGGATACAGGCTGATAGTAGGGAAGTCTGAGAAGCATTGGGATAGGTGGAGCTTTCTAAAACCATTGCCTCCTTAGGGAATGCAGGAGGCCCTTCATTTAAAGAAAAGCAAATACAGTAACATGTCATCGCTCCTAGCACTGCCTGTTAACAGCAGAGAGACCAGTTTCGCAGAACTGGTTTTCAGGGGATCTTCATTTTGATGAGATCTTTTTCAGTCCTTCCCTGTAGGACAGGATTATAAGATGCAAAATCCTGCATCTCAGCAGGTTTGCTCTGTCTCTAATGAGATAGAAGGGAAAACCCTGTCCAGAAAAATACCTAAAATGAGAACAATACAGTACTCTGCGTGACAGCTTGCCTTTAAGATGTAAGGCATGTTGTACTTTCTCCTTTCTTTTCTATCCATCAAATTCATTGTCTACCTTACTTAGTACCATAGTAAAAAATAAAAAAAACCCCCACCAAACAAAACAAAACAAAACAAAACAAAACAAAACAAAACAAAACAAAAAAAAAGAGAAAAGTTTGAATTTAAAGAGCCTTTAAATATCCAGACAGTTTTAGCTGTGAGTTGGTAGCTGTCTTTTTTCTTTTACTGTTCCATACATGAGCTGACCACACAATCCCAGTAACAATTTGAGTTGAATCTCAGCCAGAAGTCATGTAGAAAAGTTTCTTTACACAAGATTTGCACATTTTTGCAAATCTGTGAAATCCACATATTTTGTCCTTATCTTGTAAAAGCAAAGTAAGACTATAATGGCTTCATACAGCAAAAATACATATACAGAAGCTGTTAACAGTATTAATTCTACTGTATAAAAGAATATATGGTATGCTTTAAGTGGTACATAAACACACATATGTACCATATATATGTATATATAGCGTATATGGTTTCTCTACCATTCCTAGAAATTATTATTTTAAGCAGAAATTCATCTAAGCATTTAACAGTAGCATTTTTCTAACTAAAATATTTTAATTGCTAAAACCTAGACAAAATAGACCTCATCTAGAGAAAAAGATAGGATGTTTGCAGGTTTTTTTGATTATATGTAGTATTCTGTAAGAAGTGTGTATTTGAAATCCTGTGCAGAACTGGGATAAAGTGCTTTCAACACCACCTTCTATCAAATATATTTACTGATTTTATGTTAACTGCTCGTATACTCAGAGTTTGTCTACAAATAAAGAGGAAAAATCAAATTAAGGCCTCAAGTAAAAGATGCAGTTAACAACAGCTCCACAGTTAGGAACACTTCAAATCCATATCTGAACAACGACAAAAATCTATTTTATTTCAATGGTGGTTTATTTTATTAAGCACTAAAATATGCAACTGAAGGAATATTAGAGATAAAAAATCTACCTTAGTAAGCAAGAAAAGCCAGGTGAAAGGCATGCACCTGTCCCAGCCAGAACTCATGTGAGTGGCTAAAAAAGAATCTGGAATCAGGTAGGGCTCACAGATGGTGGTAGGAGTTTAGGTATGTGTTTGTATAGACAGACAGAAAGATGCTTAATAAATGATAACCAATATATTCAACAAAAGTTATGTCTAGAAAATGATGTGTGCAAAGCTTTTGCATATATCTGTTCATATACTGTCCTGTCCAGAGGAACAAAACACAAAACAAAACATGAAATCTTTGGATTGTATGTGTTGTTGACTATTATGAATACATAAAAAGTGAAGAAAATAGAACTTTATGAAACAAAACTTTATCTAACCTTTCATTTAATTTTCAAATCCTTTGATAGGCTTTAGAAATGTCACAGGAAACATGGTACTTTCTCTTTATTACTTTGTGGCTTTTCCTGGCATCAAAAATGCAGCTTAATGAAGCTCTAACATTTATGGGCTCTAAGATCTTTATTTGTGCGAATTTATCGCATTTATAAATTATACGAAGAGAAAGAAAGTCTCCTGAAACTGAAGTGCTCTAACAGAATGAGTAGTTATATTTGCACCAAGGCACAGTAAAAGGCTTTAAAAGATAAAAGGAGCTGAGTCTGTCAAAAAATATTGTGGGGAGATAAAGAAAAAAACCCTGTAAATCTGTGTCAATAGGAAAGCCACTCCAGGGGACTATTAAGTATTGCTGTGGTCCAGGGAAGGTGTTTCACATGGCAGCCATGCAATGTGCTAAGGGTTTGCAAACACTTGTTCTAGCTGGAATTTTTCTTTGCAGCAAGAAAATAGACATGAGAGATTGTACTAGTTTGAAAGCAAACCAGTGAGAGACTCAAAATCAGAACTACAGTTTAATAGGAAAATTAAAAATAAATGCAGTAGTACAGAAACACTGACAGAGTCAGGGTACAACCTGACACCCTGTTGGGCAGGGTGGTGGTAGCAGTCCGATTAAATGGTGGCTGCAATCCTCCTGATGTGATAGATGTGGTTCTGTTGAAACAGTGACCCTGTAGAAGGGTCAGGGTGGTTTTGTAACTCTTGTCCTCTGGGAATCCAGTAGGTGAGGGCTGGCTGTGGTGCTCCAAACCTCAGATTATATCCAGGTAGCAATGCTTGGCGTATAAAAGCCAGTGAGCCTTCATCAGTGAATGGAACAATTTCACAGAATTACAGAATCACAGAGTGGTTCCAGCCAAGGTGTGTGCAAATTCAAGGCCAATGCAATTTCATCTCATACAGGGCAGAATCTTTCCTGGTCTATGCCTCACTCAGAAGGGGCAGACACAAATACACAATTCTAAATGTCCAATTTGTTTTATGAGAAGACCTAAAACAAGACCAGTTTAAGTTCAATAGCCAGTAAATGTAATAGTTTCTTCCTATGATGATATTTTTCAAAATTACAGCTTTAAAGCCCAGACACATAGGAAAGCCATTAAGGTAAAACCTATTGTAAGCTCCTATAATGGAAAAATATCAACCAAGGAAAACAGAGAAACTCGATGTGCCTTTTTCCAATAATAATTAACTTGATTTCACTGAAAGGGAAAAATAATAATTTAAAAAAAAAAGTATATATATATCTATATAACCATGTCATCTTGTTACTGTTGTGAAATAAAATGAAGTAATATTTGTGTTTACTTTCATTTTCAGTTGAACAAGTTTTCCATATTGATTTTTGTACTTTTCACCCAAATAATCTCTCAGAGATTTTTTTATTCTTGTACTGTACTTCCTATTGCTCTACTAGGAATCCATACTAAGAGTTATATGTTGTTAAATATTGACCCAAAAATAGTGCAGTAATTTAAACTCTAGGCAAACAAAATTGATAACATAAATATTTTTTCTTGATGGTAAATGTGCAACAGTTCCCTTTTAAAAATTCCTCAAACACTCTAGCTCAAAACCAGTTTAAGCAGTTGGGCATCAAAACACTTAAGGTCCATTTGTTGTTTATTACTTTGGCTATGTTTGACTGAACAGTCACATTAGAATTACTGTGGGAAAGATGTGGTCTTACATTCTTTCTTGCACTGGTGCACATCTGATTGCTGTTAAAAAAAAACAGGCACAGCAGAAAATTATTCACTTTTTCATTTTGTTTTTCTTTTGCTATTTAGCCTCCTGAGATGGTTCATAGTAGGATCAAACAAGAAGCAGCTGAGTTGCTCATAAAAAACTGCCAAATTTATGGAAATATTAAGCAAAAACCAAGGAGCAAACAGAAACATTCCTGCAAAGCCAAAGCTTGCTGTGATTTTTATCAGGTCTCCTTCACTTGGAGAATAATCTTTGCAGGACATGATGACCAAACTCATGTGAAAATCGATCCCCCCATCTTGGGGAAAGTTTGGAAGTTGAGTTCTTCCACAATACAACTGGAATATCTTGTTCTAGAGCTTCTACACCACCATTGCCATCTCTTCTACACTCTTACAGCATCACAGCTAGAGTAGAAGTGTTTTACCTAAGTCAGAGCAAGATGAACTCAAAAACAACTGGTTAGAGTCTCTCTTACATTAATACATCATCATGAAATGCAAACATGTCAGACCAATTTGCCATTATATTTAAACTCTTGTTAAGTTACTATTCAGTCAATAAAAGCTAAATATAGGGAAGGGGTTTGTCATCAAAACCCAATGCTAGTATGTTTCTAGCCAGCTGCCTTCACAGCCTCTTTTCATTCACTCCATGCAACCACAGCTCCCAGAAATGCCAATCTGCTTGCTACTGACACTCTTCCCACCCTGTATGTGAGCTACTAATTTTGAGACTAAGCATGAGCAATTTTAATAAGCATGTGCTCCTTTTATAGCACTAAGCATAGCAATCTCAAAAATAGTATTTTCAGAGTGTTGCCTACTTTGTGCAAATATAGCTCCATTAACATCACTTTAAAAAAAAATTGAAAAAAAAAAAGAATCTACACAAGTCTAGAAATGAAGGTGAGACTATTAAGAGAATATTAATATTTTTTTCCTGATAAAATTAAAGAATCTGTTTCAAATTATGGCAAAAATCATAAATACCTTTGTCTAAAAAAGGATACATTTATCAATTTCAAAGAAATGAATAGTTAAGCTACTATGTATAAACTAATTTTTAATGTAAACACTGCTGTAGGTGGGGTTTTTTGTATTGCTGTCTTTTAACCACCATCTCATTGGAAAAAAAAAAAATATATACTTACCAAAAAACTCATAAAATATTTATCCTACTTGTATGCATCTCATTTTTGCATTTAGAATTTCTAAGTAGTCTTAAAGTTCCTTTTAAAATATGTTAAAATTTTGTAATTTCCTCTTTGGCACTAGTGAATGTATCCAGATTTAGGGAGTTCTGCTTCCCTGGTGTTTTGGATACAAAGATTTGTTGTATGTAGAAGCACATCAGCATGTGCTACACACTGCTCTAAAAGCTGTGTAAAGCTCTACAAGCTGTGTTGCTACTTTCTTGAATACTAAACACCCAGCAAGGTCACTCCCAATATCAATGAACAGAGTAATTTCATAAGTTATAACCAATATATAAAATGGGTTCTGAATTATTCCAAAAAAAGAAACCTCTGTTTTCCTTCTCACTACTGGAAAAAGACTGAGAAGTTTTAGGTATCAGCTTTTGAGTATCCAAAGGCAAAAGATGCAATCCCTGGCAAGAAGCTTGGTCCTTATGCCCTCAGAGAAGTTTTAAACCAGGAGTTCGTCTGCTTACAAATCCTGCAAGGGGATCCTTTCTGGTATCATGCCTAAGTCAGAGTCCACAGACAATATTTGATCGTGGTGTTTGTGAAAGTGGTTGAGTTCTTTTTCTCAGCCTAATGGAGAGGTTGTGAATTATCCAGTTAAATATTCTTGCACAGAGAGGCAGACCCAAGAGTCACTGCAGTAAAGGCACATTTCCCCTACTATTTCAGCAGCACTATGTTATAGCGCATGGCACTGGTAGTGCCGAGTCCTTGCTCACTCCCTGCAGGCAGAGGACAGATCAAGGGGATCCCAGACTCAGCTCATCATGGCCTGTCATCTCCATGGTCCAGATGAAGATCCTCATTCTTACTCCTGGTTGATCCCCAGCCTGAGTCTGCTCCCCCACTCTCCCTAACAGAAGCACTCTAGTATCTCTCATGCCGTCTGCTTTCTCAAAAAGCACTGTTCTTTCCTACTCCAGCTATGTACAGGTTGGATTTCTCTGCAGAGAAGTGCTAAGGGAGGCATGGCACTCAATTGCCACTACTGAGACAAAGCAGGAGAAAGATGGTAGCAACTTCTGCTCAAAAGGCCAATGATTTCCACAGTGGTTTTCCATAAAAGATATAGGAAAAAGTGTTGGTCCAGTTATTTTAAGGCAAAAACATATATATTGACATTCTTTAATGTTACACATTGCAACGTCAGCCAACGGCCCATATCAACATTTTATATGCATGTGTGAAGAAAATTAGTTTTTGGTCAAAATTTTTCTACTTGCACTGTAAACTGTCGATATCCAGATAAATCTATTCTTTGTTTCAGCCCACAAGGCCACTACTTCAGAGTTCAGAGCTGCCCATCTGCAGACTGAGCAGGTCAATAAAAAATGACACTGATATGCTTAATCCATCAGTATTACAGAACCAAGTGGTGAAAACAAGAAACAAATGCTTACCAGACAGATCCTACCAGTCTTATGTTATGCCACCTGTTTGCCAGGCTGTGTCCCAAAAATATTGGCGAGAAGAGGGCTACCTCCCTGTTTTGCCCAGCCTGCTCTCCAGTGCAGTGTTATCAAAGCCTCTAGGTGACTTCTGTCAGACTTTGTCCTGAGGGGTTTTCTAAAGTTTATTATAACTCAGAAGGCCAATAGAACTTGATCGACTGAGAACAAGAGTGATGTGAAGATCCCCACCCCGAGAGGATATGCTATACAGAGAATAGATGTGGTTTGAAATAATTTTATTTTTCTTCCATCTTTCCTAGAGGTCATTGTTATCTGTTTCAAAAGTTCCCCCTCAAAAAAGTAGACATATATCAAAGTCCTGGCTCACTTGGGGTACTGCAGCAACATCATAGAGATTTTAAGAGGTTTTCATTGATGGCTCTTTAAGGTAAAAATTAACATATCTGAACTGCTTTCACATTTAACATTTTATTTTTATTTATTTATTATGGTTTATTTGAGAAAATTAGTATAAATTGCTGGCTGTAACATACACGTAGCATTTTGGGACTTTTTAAATGTCTTCTTCATCCCTTTTTAAGGCTTTAAATATGCTATCATGCTAGTTGGACTAAAGAGGTTTACAGCCTTCACTGAGAAAGTGGGGTTTTTTGGCTAATTAAATATTTCATCCTATAAGACTTATTTATTGTTTGACTCTAATCAGTTTGACTAAAATCACTGGAGTCGGGGTTAGGCAATGATTGCTGCATTTGTTATGTGATGAATGGAACATCACATAAAATATGAATTGGCTGGAAGAGATTCAAGGATAAATCACAGCTAGGAGCTGACATTGCCAGTGTCTGGCTCTGTGTTCATTTAAAAAAAAAGGAGAAGGGAAGGAGAAGGGAAGGAGAAGGAGAAGGAGAAGGAGAAGGAGAAGGAGAAGGAGAAGGAGAAGGAGAAGGAGAAGGAAAGGATATATATTTTAAGAATTCTGCTACATCCTAAAATGATTTTCTTTTTCTCTCCATGTGTAGATATATACATGTATGTATTCCTGCAGCTCACCAGTCCTGCTCTTTGACTACTCTTTAAGGCAAAGAATAAATATATTTGGCTGTCTAAATTTATTCTTATACTGAGCTCAGAGAGTTAAAGTTCAAGACATAAATATGTTTCTAAGTTTTAACATTTCCTTCTTATTATTAACTTTTCAGTATAATTCTTGATGTTTCTGAGATGCTGAAGCCCTTTTTAAAATGTTAATCTAAATTTTTAGCCTCAATGAATTCATTTGGAATATTTTATACAGATAAATGACAATAAGTGAGTCCTGCAGATTAAAAAATTATTTTCCTTTTTTTTATGAGTGCAGATTTTAAAGCCAGAAGGGGCCATTATAATCTTCTAAACTTTCTGTGGTTATGAAGCCCACAGTGATTTTGAACAACTTCTTTTTTGAATAATAGCATCTTTTAAATCAGTCTTAATTAAAAAAATCTCCTTAGATAAAGAATCCACGATACTTTCTATTTCTCAAGTTATGAATTTCAGTGCAGTTTTCATTCCTCACGCAGTATTTTAAATGCAGTAATTGTGCTACACATTTATATGTCTGCTTCATATGGTACAAAGGATTGCTTCCTTCCTATGTGTTATATTTTAAGAAATCCCTTAGGAGATCTTGTCTACCAAACACAAAAACTGAAGTTTCATTTTTTTCCATTCCAAAGTTAAGGTTCCAAAATAATAAAATATTTGCACATTTTTATTGAATCGCAGCCTCTGTGTTTGCTTGAATTCAACTTTGCTGTTGATTCTGTTAGAATTTATCTATGGGTTTTTCTTTGTTTATCTTTTGACTTTTCCAAGTCAAAGGGAACATGACTTAAAAGCACTAATTTTAGTGTGCAAAAAATAACTTCAGAATTTTGTAAATAAAATCAAGAGTTCTCCTCAGGTATTAACTGGCAAATGCATAATTCCAGTATCTCTAAATACTGTGCATTTCCATCTTATCTGACTCTCTAGAATAATTAGAAAAGAATACCCAGGCAAAAATATACAAGTTCTAGTACACAAGCAAAGCTTTCAAGACCAGAAATCAGTAAAAAACCCCTCAGACTCAGCGACAAAATCTCAGCACATTTCCTTCTTTTTACAGATGTTAATATTTAGATTTATTATCTGCAATAATGGCACATTTCTCACTTCCATGCGTCCTTTAATAAAACAGTTGACCTCCAAAAAAAAAAAAAAAAAGGTAACAGTAGATATTGATAAGATAACTGAAAGTTTAAGCTTTGCTTCCAGTCCAGAGCAAGTTCCTCATGTTGAAATAATACATTTCAAGGAGAAAAGGTAGACTGTGATGCAAATGTCCTTATAGTATAAATCTGATCCCAGATTACATTCAGCTTTTGAAAGTCTATTTTCTAGCTTCAGATATCATAACAAAGGAGAAATCCAATAAACACATAGGATTCTTTTTATTTTAAAAATAGTTTCTGAATTTTTAGTTCAGTCATACAGAAATTAAAGTTTAGTCTTTATGCAGCTTTATACTCAAAAGCTAGCTAAAAAATCCTAAAGCAGCTTTGGAATTGTAAATACCATTTCCTCAACCACAATCTAATTTTCAATAGCTCTTATTCTTAAAATATTCCACTATGATACTATCTTTCCATGATGAAAGGATGACCTATTATCATGTGCTTAAGCCCCAGAAATATGAATAGAACATCTGATTTTTCATCTGATCACCGCCATGTCAATGGTCCAGTGTTAGGTCAGTGTTTCCAACAGGATTGTCTCTTAAATTTTAAGGCATAGCATGCTCCTACTTGCACTGGATTGATCAGATGTGTTGAGTGCTGTGAATTGGTTTTGGTTAAGAATATACCTCAACAAACCACAGCCCATGCACAAGCCAGCTGCCTCTATAACCCTTCTGATGGCATCTCTGTAATCTAAGATGCCAGTTTCATGTCAATTCCTTTACTACTAGGTTAAGAGAGAATAAAACAGGCAAGTGGGAATCAAGACAGGCTCCATTTTTGGGAGGTGGTTGGTGTAGGGTTTGGGTTTGGGTTTTGGTTGGTGGGAGATTTTTTGGGAGGTGGGGAGTGTTGCTTGGGATTTTTTTTTGAAGGAGGTTTTGAGCTGTTTTTTAGAGAAAATGGTGTTTCCATTTTATAGTTTTTTGAAATTTGTAACTGGGAATTGATCCAAATCTAGAAAAAGTGCCTGGTCAAATGATCCTTTTCCTTCCTGTAGCTGAAAAACCAGACTTTTTATACATGAGGTTCCATTGCTGATGACAAATCAGTCATTATGGTAATACTTCAGACACAACTAAAACGATGAGGGGGAAAACAAATAGAAAAGTAAAAAGCCTTTCTATAAGCAAACAACTTATTTTCTGTTTTGTTTTCTCTTGAAGAAGGTACTTTGTGGATTAATCTGACAGCAGGTAGAGTTAAGATACCATATAAACACAAACACGAAATATTTTCTTTAGGTTTTAAAAGGAATTTAATCTAATTGTTCTTGAAATTTATTACCTATTGGATTTGCATTCTGACTCCAAATGAGCAGCTTATTTTTAATTCATCAGATTCATCTATGGTTTTGTATTTTTAATGTGAAGGGTAGAACAGAAAAGATTCAGTACAGGCAGATGCCAGTTTTAATATAATATTCTCCTACTGTGGGGACTGTGCTAGCTGTGTGGGTTACCCAGTAATGCAACTCAGACTTTATAATTGACAGTAAATAATGCTCTTGCAGTCATCTACTTCCATTTGCTAAAGGAAGACAAGCCATAATAAAATCAAGTCAATTTGAAGTACTAGAAAACCAATGAAATACTTTGGATATCTCAAATTTCTGTTCAGGAGGGAAAATGAAACCCCCTAATAGACACTGATGAGAGAAAGATGATTTCTGAAGTTCATATGTTTCTTAGCATAGAGGTCTAATTATTTATAGCCTGCAAACCAAAAGCTCAAGAAGGAAGAAAAGTGCATGGAAAAAGTGATGAAAAAGTCAAATACAGAAGCAGTTAAGCCTGGTCAGCACTAGAAACAGGCATACACTTCTCTGAACAACCTTTTCCAGTGTCTCACCACTCTCACTGTAAAGAATTTCTTCCTAACATCTATTCTAAATATCTCTTCTTTTAGTTTAAAATCATTCCCCCTTGTCCTATTACTATCTGCCTATGTAAAAGATCACTCTCCTTCTTTTTTATATGTAGTGGAAAGCTGCAGTGAGGTGTCTCCAGAGCCTTCTGTTCTCCACAGTGAAGAACCCCAGCTTTCTCAGTTTCTGTTTACAGGATAGATGCTCCAGCACTCTGAGCATCTTTGTGGCCCTCCTCTGGACCCACTCCAACAGGTCTGACAGAAATAAGGGGCTCAGCTGAAGCAGGTGTCATCCATCCTCCTGCAGCAATAGGACACACTGTGCTTTGGCACCAAAGACATGATCTCTGACTCAGCCTGAGCTGTCTCATACAGTAGCGAAAAAATCTGGCACTCAGCTAAGTACTACCAGAAGATGTGCTAGATAGAATCATCACAGAACCATAGAATTGTTTAGGTTGCAAAAAACTACAAGATCATAGAGTCCAACTGTAAACCCAGCACTGACAAGTCCACCACTAAACCATGTCCCAAAGCACCAGGTCTCCACATCTTTTAAATTCCTCTAGGGTTTGTTGACTCCACCACTTCCCTGGACTACCTGTTCCAGTGCTTGAAATATGGGGATCTCTACAACTTTCCTCTGATATTCAGAAGTTCAAATCCAAATCTGTAAGCCAGACCTTCCAGACTCAAATTTTCACAGCTCCTCAGATATCAAGAGAAGTATAAAATAGCAAAGTGGTTTTGTCACTGGTGGACAAGTCTTTATGTTTTAACCCCATTTTTTTCCTCTTCTAACCTCTTCTGTGCTTCTGGATGTTAAAGGACATAGATATGTAGTTACTGGAATATATTCACTAATAAAAAGCTAACAAGAGGTTTTTTAGCCTTCATGTATAATGATGCTCAGTCTTTTTCTAATTATAGTGAGAATCTTATACGAGAATCTCTTGGGATTCTTCCTTCTTTCCACAAGGAAGACTTTTATTGTGTTAAGTAGATTCAGATATTTTTATAATAATTGCATGATTTTTCCTTTCTTGCTATGGCACAGTGTTATTAGCCTCTGTAAATCTATCCTCTGGTGTAAGCTGATAACATAAATGAATACTGGACAAAGTCATTTTTGGGGACATAGTGATGATATAATCTTTTAATTGCATATTTTTCAAATTAGTATATCTAATAATTTATAAATGAGAAAAATATAAAATATATAAAAATGAACAATGATTTTCCATTTGAAATTCTACATCAGAATGGAAATTCCCAATTTTGTAGTTTCCAAGACTTGGCTTGGTTAAAAACAATAATTTTTTTTGGCCATAAAATCTCAAATTTATCAAAAATGACAAGAAAGAGGAAAATGATAAAGTGTATTTGTCTATGTATAAAACTCACAGAATCATATCCTATATGAAAGTTTAAACTCAGTGAAATCACAAGTATCTTATCAAGGCCTATTTTTATCCAAACATGAGGCCTTCTTATTGAACCTAACTTGATAGCAGGTATTAAAAAAGAGTATACTACCAGCAGGATGAAAAGAGTCAGAAGACAGTTGCCACTATAGTGCTGTGCCAGCAGTGAGCTAATAAAAAAATTTAAATTGAGGAACAAAAAACCCAATTAGAATGAATTCAAAAACCATGGTTGAAACACTTCTTTGCCCCTTGCTTCAAGTCCTCTCCTGCTGAGAGTAAAACAACATGCCAGCAAGAAAGGCACGAAGAGCAGCTGGCAGTAGAATAACATACTAGAACTGTCAATGCCATCCACATGGTTCTCCACATGAGGTTTTTAGAGACTCCTGATATTGTAATCTATAATGCATTGGGAAAAAAAAGACATCCTTTTCAAGGCTATTCTCCACAGAGGAGAAAGATAGGGTTAATGCAAAAAAAAAAAAAAAAAAAAAAGAAAAAGAAAAAGAAAAATAGAAAGCACTTCCCTTATATGTCTTTCAACCAGAAACTAAGGAAAGGGCATGGTAAAACCAGAAGTAGTGAAAGAGGTTATCACCCAAAATAATGCAAAAATGCTTATCTATGCCTGGCAAAAAGTGTTTAGATGATATCCACTTAAAAAGAGAAAATCAGTTAGAAGCAAAATGTTAAGTAAGATTGCCACAAGACATGATTTTTTTTATTTTTTTTTACTTTATAATTTGCTTAAAAACTATTAGTCTTATACCACATCATAGAATCAGAATCATAGAATATGCTGAGTTGGAAGAGACCCATTAGGATCATCGAGTCTAACTCCTGGCCCTGCACAGCAGCATCCCCAAGAGTCACACCATGTGCCTGAGAGTACTGTCCTAACACTTCTTGAACTCAGACAGGCTTGGTGCTTATACGATTTCCCTGGGGAGCCTGTTCCAGTGCTCAACCACCCCTTAGGTGAAGAACCTTTTCCTGGTATCTAACCTAAACTTCCCCTGACTTAGCTTCATGCCATTTTTTCTAGTCCTGTCAATAGTCACGAGAGGGAAGAGATTGGTACTGGCCCCTCTGCTTCCCCTTGTGAGGATGTTGAAGAGTGCAATGAGGTCTCCCCTCAATTTCCTCTTCTACAGGCTGAACAGAACAAAGTGACCTCAGCCATTCCTCATATGGCTTCCCCTCTAGACCCTTCACCATCTTCACTGCCCTCCTCTGGACTGTCTCAAATAGCTTAATGTCTTTCTTATATTGCAGTGCCTAGAACTGCACACAACATTCAAGTTGAGGCTTCTCCAGTGCAGAGCAGAGCAGGACAATCCCCTTCCTTGCCTGGCTGACAATGCTGTGCCTGATGCCCCCCAGGACACACTTGGCTCTCCTGGCTTCCAGGGCACTGCTGACTCACATTCAACTTGCCATCAGCCAGGACTCCCAGGTCCACAGTGCTGCTCTCCAGCCTCTTGTTCTCATCTGTCTATATACCCAGGATTGCCCTGTCCCAGGTGCAGAATCCATCACCTGCCCTTGTTAAACTTCATACTGTTGGTGATTGCCCATCTCTCCAACGTGTTGAGGTCTCTCTGCAGGGCCTCTCTGCCCGTGCGGGAGTCAACAGCTTCTCCCAATTTATTATAATTGGCAAACTTACATAGTGTTCCCTCAAGTCCTGCATCCAAGTATTTAATGAAGATATTGAAGAGCACAGGACCCAGGATGGAGCCCTAGTGACAGGTCATCAGTCTGATCTCCCCCCATTTACTGTAACCCTTTGTGCCTGACCTGTGAGCCAATTTCTCCCCTCATGTAACACGGTTATCCAGCTGTGTGCTGGAAATTTTGTCCAGAAGGATCCTGTGACAGACAGTATCAAAAGCTTTGCTGATGTGCAGGAAGATTCCACCTGTCTTTCCTAGATCAACTAGGTGGGTTATTCTGAAGCAGAAAAATATCTGGTTCGACAAGCAGGACTTTCTGCTCATGAAGCCATGTTTGTTGTGACCAATGACTGAGTTGTCCTCCAGGTGTTTTTCAATACCTCCCAGAATAATCTTTTCTGTGACTTCAGCGGGCACTGAATTGAGAGTGACAGGTCTGTAGTTTCCCGGGTCCTCCTTCTTGCTCTTCTTGAAAATCAGGACAACATTGATCAGCTTCCAGCCAGCTGGGACCTCTCTGGATTTCCAAAACTGCTCAAAAATCATCAAGAGAGGCTTTGCAATGACATCAGCAGCTCCTTGAGGATATGTTTAAAAGACAATCTCTATTATTAAGGACATAACTAAGACTGAGGAAGCTTATGAAGAAATGCTGTATTATGATGCTTTAGCAATTTAATATCCGCTTTCATTTTGAATATGAATATATTAGTTGAAAGCTTTTCTTCTGTTTTTGTTAGCAGTGTCCAACCAAATGGTACATTTAGGCCTAAATTTAAAAACAAAAAAACCCTACATAATTACTACAACAAGCAAACATTGATTTAAAAGGCTTTTGTCTTCTCTGTCTGGAATGAAGTTGATATGGTTACTTCATATTTGACCAGGCTTTTTGTAGTGAGTACTTTTGCCCTTTATATATATTGACATTTACGCATTTCTTCTCTAAGATCTTAGAGGACATGACTTATGTAAGAAAAAACCTGCAGTACTTTCATATGTTTTACTTTTCTTCTTTCTTAAACAATGGAAGTGATTTCCACATTTCTTAGCATATAGCACTGGTAAAGTAAGGTATGTTTGGCAGTCAGGATGATAGCCAATATCTGACATTAATTTAAACCAGGAAAGATAGGTCCTTTTCCAGATCAGATAAATCTGTGACTAACAAAATAAAACAGGAAAGTTCTTTTTGCTTGTTTGAAAATGAAAAAAATTCACATTTTCAAGACTTTAAGAAGCTCTGTACTTATTTGAGAGGAAAAAAAATAGACTTATATTTTGAAAAAGATTTCTGTAGAAAGATTTCTATGAGGCCAAGGAATATATTTTCATATTATTAGAGAATTCATTTAGAATGCATGTTTTCTGAAGGCACTCTCTGTTTAATGTATGTTTTTTGCAATTGCTCTTTCTCTTTCCACATGTCTATTCAAATTCTTCACTTGGCTTGTGCTTCTTTAGGCTATGTTCCACCTTCAACATGGTCAGAGGAGGTATAAAATAAGCAGAGTTTCATTTCTACTCAGTAAATTACTTTTTTTATCTTACATGGGCCGTAGAATCACTGCCAGAAGGAATCCACAGAACTGAAATCTATCACAAACAAAAAAGACACCTCTTCCCATTTCGCCTGCAATGATTTTAGTGAGTTAATTGAGGTGGGTTCACCACAGCTGGATGGCCTGTGTCAACCAAAGCTGCTCAATCACTCCATTCCTCAGCTGGACAGATGAGAGAAAATGTAACAAAAGGCTTGTAGGTTGCAATAAGGACAGTGAGAGATCAGTCACCAGTTACTGTCATGGGCAAAACAGACTTGATTTGGGGAAATTAATTTGATTTGTTGCTAATCAAATCAGAGTAGGATAATGAGAAATAAAGCCAATTCTTCCAGGGATCCACTTCTCTCCTGAATTCTCTGCCTGATCCCCTCCAGTGGAGTAGGAGGGACAGGGAATGGGAGTTGCAGTCAGTTCATCATACGTTGTCTCTGCCACTCCTTTCTCCTCAGTGGGAGGACTCTCCATGCTCTTCCCCTGTCTCAGTGTAGCGTTCCTCACAGGGGAGACAGTCCTCCACCAGCCTCTCCAACATGAGTCCTTCCTGTGGGGTGCAGTTCTTCACAAACTGCTCCAGTCTCTTTCCCAGGGTGCAGTCCTTCAGGAACAGGCTGCTCCAGTGTGGGTCCCCAGAAGGATCACAAGTCCTACCAGAAAACCTGATTCAGGGTAATTCCATATTGGACATTGGGGAAGCTTATGGTGTCTGCTCACAGGAGCCATTCCTGTAGCCTCTGCTTCAAAATCCTTCCATATCAACTGAATACACATATGAAAATATGTTGTCTCCAGTGTCAAGGACTTAAAACTGCAGATAAACTCCAGATAGATTTTAGTCCAGCAGTTTCTTGTTTTACCACCATAAAATATTATACTTGAAACTAGAACAGAGGCATTCAAACTAAAATAATTTCAGTAGTTTCTACAATAAATGCTGATTGGATAAAAACGTTATCTCTCTTTAACAGCACTGAGTAGAGATGTAAATGTAAGGATGCAATGAAATTTCTTATCAGTTTATAAGAAGAAAAGAAGCAGTGTACATTAAATAAACAAATAATCATTCTCTGATTTATCACAACTCCATCTCTATAGAAAAAAATATATCACAGAAGTATTTTTTCCGTCATTTGTTTGTTTTCTAATTTGGTTTTAGTTTAGTTTGGGTTTTTTTTTTGATAATGATTAGCTGTTTTTTTAAACAGTAGGGGACTATCAATATCTTAAATCTAGGATTCAAAAGAGAATCCAAGATATAGAACAATTTTGCTTCAGTCCACAAATTCATAACACCATTTTTTTTGGCTGATATTTCAAACAATAGGATTATGAACTTTTAGAATCTTAATACGTGCCTGCTACAAGGACATTAACAACATATTTGGTACGGTTTGCTAGGCTGTCATCAGGTCATAACCAAGTACTGTCCATCACTGTTATACTGACCTTTAGCAATTTGGATCAAGCAGCCTAGAGTCAATAGCTTCCATTATCTTAGAAGCAATCCTCTGGGATATCTGGTCTACGAGTAAGAAAATCTAATAGACAGAACACTGACAAAATCACACCAATAAATAACATCCCTACTCTTGGCCAGCCTCAAAATTTGGGCTGTATTCCTCTTAAAGTCACAGATAAACAACTCAGAATATTCTGTGAATCTAAAGTTAAATGTTTGTATCACTTGCTACTCTAGTACCATTTTTTTTTCTGGCTGAAATTGCCTTTCTTGCTATTCTATACTTTAGTCAATAGGTGGCAATGCCTACTCCAGTACATTTCCTCCATAGGCACTTGTGATGTTATTTATTCTCCATCTTTATATCGGCCTTCATATTTCAGCCTAAATATTTCCATTCCACAAAAAAAAAAAAAAAAAAAAACAGACCAAAAAAACCAACAACAAACAAACAAAAAACAACCCACCCATCACACATACCAGCTTAAAAAAAAAGTCTGTATGACATTAACCTCTACTTTCAGAGCCTTCTTTTACCATCATTTACCAATAGTAAATACTGGTGTCTGGACATTTTCTTAGCCTCCTTCCTCAAACTCTCATTATATTTTTACCCCAATCACTTGAAATTGAGATATTTTTGGTAGCAATGCTTCAGAGTCTGCTATCTTTTCTATGATACAAAGGTAATTTTGAAACAGAAGTTCCCATTTAGTTTGATGAAAGACTCAGACATGATTGTATTTCATTATAAGCAGTTTTCAGAGGTACTAACCACTGAATCAATTAATCTTCTGGAGGAAGACAATCCTTACAAGGATCCTTGCCAATATTGCAAGGAAACTTTTAAAGAGGTGTGTTGTGAATGGCAGGTGGGGCCTTCTTGCTCCTTCTTCACTCCAAAATATATCCAAAAATATGTCCACAATTTAACCCTAACTGATCACTCTTAAGAGATCATTCAGCAAGACTTCTATATTTTTTTCTATATAGCGCTTTACATAGCATCAAAGATTTACTCACCTCCTTTTCTAATAGTAACTAAAAGAAGATGATATGAAGAAGAAATGTCTTTTTCCTTTCATGTGGTAATGGAAAGCGGCTCTTGCGGCTCCAGTGAGCCATATTGAAGTGAGATTCTAAACAAAAAACTACAAACTATACTGTTTGTTAAATTAAATGCTATGCAGTGAAGTAACAAAAACAGAACAGAACTTCTTTTTTCCCGGTATGTGCCAGATCCCTATGGAGAGTGAGCAGTAGAACAGGGAAGATCTTGAAAATTTAGTATTTTCAGAAAAGTTTCTTCATTCCAAGATCAATGAAGACAAGCACAGTTATTACACTCAGGCTTAGCTGCCCAGATTTCTGTTAGGGCCAGTTTAAGCAATTACTAAACCCTGGTTGTTTGCTTCAATCTGTGTTGCTCTTCCATTTGTGTTACAGAGCTAGGTGTAGGGCTGCAGACTGAACTATCTGTATTAAGAGTCATAACTTTGGAGAGGTTGGTGATAGAATCAGTCTCCTGATTCCAGTAACAGCTGTAAGGCTTCTCAGTTGGCAAAATCCTCAACTGAAAATTTGTAGTGGTAAATAGTAATAATGCATTTCAGCATTTGTTATAAAAGCTAACTGACAAAAATCTGCGGAAAATAGCTTCACAGAGCAATTTTTCACAATGTGTTAACTCTGCTTTACATTGCCATTACATTTTTCTATTGAAACAGAAAAACAAAGGAAGACTGCAGGAAGGAGTAGGAATTCTGGTGGAGAGGGATGTCATCCCAAAGTCAAATCCTGTCTGATTCAGTTCTTCATGCTGCTTTGCACGACTGGGGCAAGGATGGCCAGAAGAGAACAAGCCTGCAAGCAACACCATAAACTGTGTATAAAATCAAGAACTTGGGAACAGGGGAAGTTGAAAAGTAAATGTGTAAAAGAAGAATAGGGACAAGAAATCACTACAAAATGACAGCTATTATTATAATGGAATGATTTTGCAAAACAGTGTCTGATATTGACCTCTTATTGATACACATAGGAAATAATTCTTTCACTTTGCTCATGAAACAAAAGTTCTCAGTATATGTCTGTGTTGAGTTTGAGGCATTCATTACATTTCAATAAGAATATATACATCTGGGAGAAAACAAAGGGGATACAATTATAAGCAGTTTTGGCTAAAAATCTCATGAGAAAGAGAAGGCAGAAGAGTCTTCAAATTAATTTGCTACAAGGAAGAGAAAGTAGAAGTGTTGTTGTACCTGTAATCACCAATGAGATCACGTAAGCTTAGACATAAGAGTAGTTGAAATTAGATGATATGGAAAAAGATAGTTTAACTTCAGAAAATAAAAATAATTGCAATAAATTACACTGAGGAAGTCTTCCCTTTGAAATGTTAGGTATCTTTTTACAGCTTCAGAGCCAGAAAATGGATTTGATGTTCTTTTCAGATTTCTTTCAACCCAAAATTTCTAGGATTCTCTCCACTGTCTAAGAAGTCATACCTTCTAACTCTGTTTTCTACCATCTACTTTAGTAGTTCCAGCTTTCATTTTCAAATGGTCCAGGAGAGAACATAGTATGACAAGTGAGAACACAGACTGCTAATGAGATTGTAATAAGTGCCATTATTTGAAACAAAAGTACTAACAAAAAACCCGATCACTACCAACAAGAAAACCCAAACCAGGTATATTTCCTACTTACTGCACTTTATACTAAAAGAAGGTCAAGCTATTGCAAAACTCCAGTGGTCTTGGATGTGATGTACCACTAATAATAAAACATCTGTAAGTTTAGAACTGTACTTCCCATAACAACCATGTGAGGCTGCAGTGATAGAATCAGTCTCTTGAGTGGTGAGACTTAAGCAATATTAGGTCAACAGAACAGGCTAGAGGAAAAAAAATGGACATAGAGCAAAGAAGAAACATCTTTATCATTAAAAAGTCCCACACAATTGCACTGTAATGTCACAGCTCTTAATATGTCATCTCAACTCACGGTTACTGATAATAACAATACTTTGCCTTTGGCAAAGTTTATTTCAAATCAGCGTGCAGCACTGATTTTTCTACCTCTATGTCTAATATACCAACATTTTGAAATGGCAACATATTATAATGACATCGTTTCCATAACTGTGGAGAATGAAACAATATATGAAGAGGCTAAAAGATGGATAACACAGTAGAATCTAGTCCTATTCATTTCAGACTGCAGACACCTGGTTTTCTTTTTTCCAAATAAAAAGGAGAACAAAATTAGGAAAAACTAAATAAAGCTGAACCAGCTCTCATCCCTTCCTCCAGTTATCCCCACAGTGGAGAAAGAAGAAAAAATACAGTCAAAATACCTGCAGATATGAGTCTAACTGATTAATAATATTTCCACATAAAAGTATGTAGGCAACAAAAAATAAGTTTACCAGGTCCTACTATATAAAGAACATGTTCCCAAAGAGCTTCAAAGGAAAGAAAGGAATCACACCGAAAGGGTTGCGCATACACATGCATTCCTGCATACATAAAGACAAGTTACAATGTGGCTATGGAGCTCTCCTGGACTGAAGAGAAATGGTGACATTTCTGAAAAGGAACAGTTTTGCCTAGCAAGTTAGCATGTGCTACCCTCAGGAGTCTTAATAGGGTCTGGAAATGCATACTATGCCTCCATGACACATCAGGAGATATCCTCATCAAAATCCTTAAAAGTCCCTTCAACAACCCCAACTTTTCTATGATTCTATGGTTCTAAGGTGTTACATTGTCAGAGACTGAAATATTATATTTTATGACTTAAACATGTTCTTAAAGGACTTTTAAAACTGTATTACAAAAGCTGCAGAGAAGACTACCACACCCTGGATGGGGCCCTGACTGAGGCCTTACACCGCTCACTGATGAAGATAAGATAAAGTAACAACTCAGGGCTGGGGACATTCACCGAGCACCGAGCACCGGCTTAACACCTCCAAGATGAGGACCACAGCCCGAGGGCTATCAGCTGCCAGGCTCAAACAGACCCTTGCACCAAAGGGTGGAGGGAAGAGAGGCTCTGGGTATCTTGGAAAGGCCTCTGGTCAGCGGTGCAGTGACTGCCCATCCTCCACTGTGCAGAGGAGCCCAGCAGAGGGGTCCTCACCAGGGTGGGGAGAAGCTTATCCACAGCAAGAGGGGGTGACATGGCCCATCACAGGGGCCCCCCCCAAGGGGTCCCCAGACCCAGAGCACCAGAGCACCAGAGATGATGCAACAGACCCTCAGTGTTGCAAGGGACAGTGTCAAGCGAGCCCCTGCAAGAGAGGCACGTGGGCGTTCCCACCTGGCCCAAAGTGTATATTAATCCATGGAATTCTGCACTCTTCGGCGTGTGGCAGCGTGTGGCAGCATGTAGTGGCATGGCCACGGTGGCGACAGGGGACCCTCACCACCAGCAGACCAGATGGAGGGGAGCAACGAGATGTCCTTGGGACCCTCAGATGGATGACATGCGTCCGCCTAATCCCTGTCACCTCTCCCTGTTCCCCCACCCCCTATGCACACTTCTTTTCTTTCTCTCTTTCTTTTCTCTTCCCTTCTCTTTGCCTCTTTTAAATAAAATACATCCATTTTTTGGCATCAACATCTAACCTCATTTGGTTTTAATCTCATTTCTGGGGATATTTTGAACCTTCTAAGTTCTTTTCGGTTTATGCACAGAGACTTAGCTTGCTTTGCTTTTCTGGGTCTAAATCGGATCATAACATACATGCACTGGGAAACCTCCATCTGTGAATTTGGTCCTAAATGCTTCTGGATGATTGCTGCTTTTTGCAAAACCATAAAACTTGTCAAAAATCTTCATTCTGTGCAAGTATTGCATGTGAAACTGTTATTTTAAAAGTTGATGAGGTCTGTTCTGATAGAGCTTTCTTTAGATATTGTACACATCACCAGGAAAGTATTTGTCACTTAAGCTACTTTTTTAGGTGCAAGTGCTGTTCAAAAGCTGCTTGTACAAGCAATCTAGATCACATATTATCGAAACATTAGTCTCAAACCAATAAGCTGCTTAAAACATAAACCCAGTTAAATTAATTTCTTCATATCTGGGTAACTCCAGTGTCATGAGAAGACACAGTATTGTGTCTGGCACAGTATTGTGTGCACTCATTGCAGAGTGTGGGCAGGAGTCCAGTAGCTCAAGCTCATCTATCAGTTCAGATTTTTTTACAATAACTGTGTATATATCTACGTATTTTTTTTTCTGATAACACGGGTATATTTTCATTTGATCTTGAAATTAAATCCTAATAATAGGCGGTTGTGTTATTTACCTAGTCAAGAAACCTACCAAAGGAATATCTTGAAGTTTCTCTTTATTTATTGTTCTGTAAAGACAGGTATTTCTTGCCCTGTAATTACTGAACAGTCTTCATACTGTGAAGTACTATAAAGTCAGCAAAGGTTACGAGGATGATGATGATGATTATGCTTCCATTACATTTCATCATCAATCTCTATATTCTTTTTATTGAAAGCCTTACATGTAATGCCATTCCGTGATCAAATTTGTAGTATGATAACAAAGACAACCTACTGTCCAAGGCTATATGCTAATGATTAGGTATATTAATCTATCACATGGCTGTATGACTTTATTATAATAAAGCAAGTACATTGAAAAAACTACCAAGGCATTAGCAAGAAGGTAAAAATGCACACAAGCATGCCAGATTTTACATGAAGGCACAATGGACATAAAGAAATTAGGGAACAATCCAAATAATCGGCAAATCTGTCATTCCTAAGCAGTTTAAATGAACCCATCCAATTTACACAATCTACTAGGCTCACTTTATCTCGTAGCAATTATCACAATCTTACTGATGCTCTTGCTGCTACAGGAAATAGCAATCCTTTGTCTTGCCTTGTGTCTTGCTAAACAAGCAAATTACATCGATTGTCATCTTAATGGAACAAACCAACAAAAAGTCCTTAAGGTCTTTTATCTTGTGGAAAAAAGAAGAGAAAGGGTCTATAAAGCCCTTTTGGTTTTGTTTTTCAGTTGAGAAAGTATATTTTACAAGAAGCTTAAAAACCTCTCACAACATGCTTTTCACTTGTGTAATTCAATCTTCTTTCCAACATGAAGCAAATAAATAACCTTACGTTAGCCACTATTTAGACAGGGTATTGAAGCAAATAAACAGACTTTTCGTGGTAGTGGCAAGTTTAGCTTTAGTCATAATTATACAATGCATTTTTTTCCCTTGCAAAATCAAGACAACTCTAAAATTTCACAAGCCTGTTTGTCATGGCAATCAGTGTCTTAAGTATTTCATAAGGAATTGATTTTTTTCACTTCTTTGTCAGACAGTGAGGTGTCTTCAATATCCTCACGAGGGGAAGCAGAGCAACAAATACTGATCTCTCCTCTCTTGTGACCAGTGTCAGGACAGGAGGAAATGACATGAAGCTGAGTCAGGGGAGAATTAGGTTAGATACCAGGAAAAGGTTTTTCACCCAGAGGGTGGTCAGGCACTGGAACAGACTCCCCAGGGAAGTGGTCACAGCATCAGCCTGACAGAGTTCAATTTTTGTTCATTGTTTGGACAATGTTCTCAGGCACATGGTGTGACTCTTGGGGTGTCCTGCGCAGTGTCAAGAGTTGGACTCTATGACCCTGATGGGTCTCTTCCAACTCAGCATATCCTATCATTCTAAGTTTCCACAGGAAGTTTTCCTAACTATGATTTTTCACGTTTCATAAGTTGTGAGACTCAGAATTTTAGAATTACATCTCTTTGGAAAGGCAATCCTGAATAAGCAGTTGATGCAAAAATTCTTAATATCATACGATAATGGGTAGGAAGCTTGTGGTAGTGCACTTTACCACCACCAACTACCACCTCAGGCCACACTGTGATCTGAGAGACGCTTGTTAGGCCTCAGCCTTGATGAGCAGCACCTGGGCTAAGCTTCTCTTGATCTTAGCAGAAACACTGTCTGCTCCTAGATACTAGTGGTGTCTAACAAGCTCCTGTTTTTTAATGAACAGCCTTGGAAACTTATTTTTCTTGCCTGAATAACAAATCAAGTGGAATAATATTTTTGTTATCAAACCTTCAGAGAAAGTTACCAATTTGAATTGTGGCCAGGATCAAAAATTACTATGACTAAAGCACACTCTCTTGCAACCCTGTAAACATTGGTCCAAAGTGAAACCCTTGGAGCTCTCCTGGACCACAGGAGGCTGCAACCAGCATTCTCCCTCTGAGTGGTCTGCCTCTCAGACCAGCGAACTCTCCAGCTGGCTGTACTCAGAGGATCACCAAATGACAACAGCGGATCTTGGGCTGATACTCCCACCTCCTCAAGGCTCAACCCTTCACCCACTGACAAGCTGTGGACATCTGAAGTGAGGACTTCATTGAATTCAAGGGGAACTTTTTCACAGGTATGTGTCTTGTACAGACTCTTTATGCCTGCGTGCATGTGAGTGGGAATATGCTATAGGAAATATACCATGAATGTTGTTCTCCTAGATTCTTAAGTACTTTACACTTTTAGTAAGTCAGGCCTGTGAATTAGTTACTATTGGGATAAAATAAATTCTATATTAATCTCTTGCTAAACTGTTTAGCTTCAGTTATCAGTTAAGTACTGTTAAGTTTACGTGCTGTTAAGTTGAAGTTAAGTTTAAGTTAAATGCTCTTGGGCCTCTAGGCATAAACTTTTAGTCAAGTCCAGGCTCAGTTTAGCACAATGCTCTACTCTGAATCTTGCGACTCAACAGGAGGGTCTTCTGTATTCCTTTTTATCCTTACCCTTTCCTATCCTTTTCTCTTCCCTCCTCACCCTCCCAGCCTTCACATAGATAGTTTGGGATTTATTTGTTTGGACTGACTTCTTTTGGATTTTTGTTTGTTTCTCCTTGGTGCTCTTTAAGCATCTAGTAAGTAATAGAATGAAACTTGCCATTGAATTTTGTCATGCTTTCATTTTTATATCAAACTTGTTTTTGTTGATACCTTTGCCAGTGACTCTTGAAGTGACCTTAAAACTCTCATTGGTGAAAAAACTAAGGCAAGGAAAAAAATGTGTCAGGGTCTTGCACAAAGTATGCAATAGAACTGTCAGATCAGAAGTGCCCAGACCCTTTTCACTTTCTTCTCTTTACTGTATATTTTACTATTTTTCAGAACTCATAGGCTGAAAAAAATAAGAAAATCATTTCAGTCAGGTTTTACACAGGTCAGACTAGAATGCCTTACTTTTTGAACTTATTTTAATGAAGACACAAATAAAACAGAAAAACATCTATCTAATGCCATAAACTAGATATTTTTTCCAAATCATTGTTTCAATTGTATTTACCAGATCCAGATTAATTTTGCTGCATTTAGGCTCATCTGGGCTTGAAATCCCTAGCAATAGAATAAAAAAAACTGGCTTAAAAGACGACAAGATTCTGTGCTATTTATTTTCACTTCTGGCTAAGCAGAAGAGAACAGTGAGTTGTCAGGTAAAATCAAATACAAATAAATTACCTAAAATCTCATTTTTCCACGTGGGAAAACCAAAAGAGAATAACAAACATGTATTTCTTATTTAGGAGGTTATAGTACCCCACCCTCACCTCTACTGCACAATGAAAAAAAGGAGGCAACAGATTGCTATCAGTGTCTCGGTTGATTTCAGTCTTACTGTCACAGTTTCACAGTCAATTTAACCTGGCATAAACTGGCAATGAGGCCAAAAACCTTTCCTGCTGACCCCTTCTTCCTTCTTATTTGCTTTTACTTCTTTTGATGAGGTGTAAGAGTTAATGAGGCCATTGAACACATGGGAGTAGGAAAAGTTTGTATGGATTCTTGTGCTGACGTGAGAGAGGGGACAAGTAGTCAGCAATGGGCTTGCAGTCAGGGATCAGAGATGCTGACAGCTGAAAATGACTGAAAGTCTGCTCTTAGATACTTCTGTATAGGCTTGTACTGTACTAGGGTCTGCAGAGCTGTGTCTTGTGGTCATGCTAGCAGCCCTCTCTGATAGAGGCAATTGGTACAGGTCACTGACATCAGGCTACCTCACACACAGCTACAATTGTCACATGGAGAGAAACAGCTTTTCGAAAGAGGCATGATTATTCCTCATCAGGAGACAGGAGACAGAACGAAACACTTGTCTGCACTTAAAGGCAAGATTGGAATGAACAGGCATTGGTAGGCTTGTTTTAATAACACATGGGAGTTTTTGCATCAGCTTCCCTTCAGAGAGCATGGTTCTAAAAGCCTATTTCTAGTTTGAAAGTTGTTCAGTTTATGTAAACTATTTACAGTTTGGCTGTTAAAGACTTTTTCAGAGGGTTTTCTCCACTTCTCTGTTTCCATAATCCACTAGTCTTTGGCTGCCAGCACAAAAGTGTTCAGCTAATAGCCAAGAAAAGAAATGCTGCAAGAATTACCTAAACTGTAAATAACCAAAAAAAGGCAAGATTTAAATAGATATTTAATAAAATAAGGAACACACAAAAAACTAGTCCTTTCGTCAGATTTGAGTATAGAAACAGCATTAAACTAAGTGCTTCGTACAAATAAATAACTGCTACGAAGTATTTTGCATCTTTCTTAAGATACTGACAGACACAAAAAAGACCATGTTAGAAAAGAAGACCTGGTGCTCTCCAAAGGGAAAACAAGCAAACAAAACCCCTTTTGTTGTTTATGTATTCCATACAATTTTGTTGAGACTACCTGAGGCTATGAAATAGAAACTCCTAACTACTGCAAAGAGGCTCCTCATGAGTCTCCATTACTTTCTGGAAGGTAGAAAAGACTGTCTCAACAACGAGGGACATGCACATGACAGCAGGGCTTTTTGAAAGATAGATAGCCACATATTGTGAGACTAACAAAAATAGTGACTTTTATCCAGATAATAAGCTGCATATGACATCTAATGTTGTTTTGGGATTTTTTTCTGAATTTTCAAGCACACTTTTCATGAAAGTACTTTTTGCAAGCTGTGTCTGAAATGGTCTAGATTTACTTTGGAGGATGAGAAAATGAGGAAGAGGATGGTCTTTGAGCTACACTAGTCCAATGCATGAGCCTAGGCAGTATCTTTCTTATCATGCTTCCAGGCTGTCTGTGGGAGAAAGCTTAGGAAAAAATTGCCAGTATGAGCAAGGCAAAAGGGAACAGAAGTACAAAGAGGTTGCTGACATTGGCTGTATGTGTTCCTGGGAGAGTGCTCCTTTGGAGAAGAGCAGTACTGCACAACAGAGACCTGCCTTAATGATCACACAGAGTGAATTCACAATGTGCCAATTTGCCCACAGCATCCTGTGTAGAGCAGTGAAATTCTCCCTTCTCTGTGAAATACATGCATCAACCTCCTCCACAAGCGTTATGCTGTTCCTTGGCAACACTGGGACACACTAGGTCTTACCACCTGATGTCAACATCCCTTAAGGGAAACTTTCAGGTCCATCTCCCCAGTTTTGCTGTTCTGTTCAAACCCATTCTGACTCACAGAGAACAGAAAATTTGAAAAAATTATCTGAAGCATACAGTGGGGAAAAGCTAAATTCCAAGAAATTTCTGATGACCTGATAACAGAAAGACATAAGATAATTTTTTCTCACACTTGGCTTTTATTAGACTTAGTAAGTTACATCCATAGGGAAGAATCTGGGGGAAAATACTGTGCCTCCAGCTTCTGTTTTTATCTTATCTAAAGTTAATAAGAAAAACAATGAATAGGAACTGGAGAGTGTGAAATAAGATTTAAAATGAAGTCACGGTATTTTGTACCAGCTTTCCCTGAACCGTAAGCAAAAAGGTATTTCTAGCAGAAGTGCTTTCATAGAAACATCATCAGATCATCTATTAAAAATCAACCCGTCTCTGTAGAACAACTCTGTGAAACACAGACGTTGTACAGCAGGAAACATGGAACTAAAATAGGCCATGGGTAAAAGGGTTGCATAAGGAAAATCATTTCCTCTTGGATGAACAGAAGGGTTTAGAAATTCAGTGCTGCTGTCTTTCTCATTGACGTAATATTTCCACTGCCAGAAACTTCCTGATTTATTAGTGTGCTGTGATTTTATACCACCAAAGAAGAACCGTCAATAGAACACGCATGTTTTTTCAAAGGTGGCACTAATCATGAGGATGCTGGAGTCCATTCCCCCCAGTACTCTATAACATCAGTAAAATCCCTCTGAGTGACTCTTCTCTGCTGCACTGGAGTTGCAATTTACCAATGTCAGGAGCACCCTGAGAGAGGGTACACCAGAGCATGAAATATACTCCAGAACAAGAAGAATCTGTACTTGACTCTGGCTGTCTGTGAGCAGGAGGGGGGCAAATCTCCACCAGCTAAAAGGCATTAGAGCAGTTGCTATTCAAATATGCTTCATAAGATAGGCTTGACAATAAATTAATACTTACCGACTAAATACATTGAAAGCTGTAGATATTTCAAAGAGAATTCTTGTAAGATAGTTAATTATCTTTCCTTATTGTTTTGGGGCTTTTTCTCAACTGAGGTAATATTTTTTAGCTCCTGAATAAGTTTTTTTTTTTCAACAGGTGTGTAGCGGGTTCAGTTCGTAAACCGGGCAGAAACACCAATTTAGTGTAGTGGTTTGGCTCAAAATATCCATTTACTTACTTATTTTCCTTCTGTGAGATAAGAATTAGGAGCAAGCAAAGCAGGCACAAAACTTAAACAGTTGCAGTACAAAGAAAGAGTTTTATTACTAATAGAATTAAAAGTAAAGAGAAATAACAAGAAATTAAAGCAAACCCCATCCCCCTTTCCAGCACTTTCCTCCTTTTACCCAACTCACACAAAGGGTAACAGAACATGGGATGTTAGTCAGTGTTGCAGTTCTTGAAAAGTCTCTTTCATATGCTTAAGGTAAAAAAAAGGGTTTTCTTCAGCTGCACGTGGTTCCCAAACTGCCACCAACAGCAGACCCGCCTGGAAAGAAACAATCTGCTGTAGTGTAAAACATCTCTCCCATGAAAAATCTCACAGTTCCTTCGCACTGCAAAACCATCACATGGGGTTATTAATCTTTTTAAGGATGAGTTACTTTGGCCTGAACACAAAGGCTTTCTTCGCCACAAGTCTCTAAAAAGCCTCTCAATGCTTCTATGTAGCCTGGCATAGGCACTCTTCACAATTTCCACGGGCCACACATGAACTTTTCATCTCCCCATGTACTTCAAATGGATTAAAGAGACAGTTTGTGGTATTACAGTTTCTTACCACGGCATGCAAGAAGTTTTTTTAAGCTACGCGCCAGAATCGCGGCACCGCCCTCTTTTCTCCCATCGCCATGTTCAGCTCCGTCCCACGTGACTCACTTTCTCTTTCTCCCTGACTCTGAAGCCGCCACATTGAAGAGTGTCCTTGTTCAGGCTTTATGGAGGAGAAAGCCTCGCTCCCTTTGTGCTGCTGGCTGCACGGTGTCTTCTTCAGTTCAGCACGAAGTGTGCTGGCTGCAGACAGGAGGCTCCGCCGGCTCCCGTTGACTCCGCCAGCTCTGCATGGAGAGGAGAGGGACCCGCCTGTCCCCAGAAGCCACGCTGGATGGGTTTAGCTGTGAGCAGTCCATGGCTGGTTTTAGCTGTGAGCAGTCCATGGCTGGTTTGAGATGTGAGCAGTCCATGGCTGGTTTTAGCTATGGCAGTCCATGGCTGGTTTTAGCTGCCTGCGGCTCTGGGACAGTCCCCCCCCAGTGACCCAGGGTCCGTGCCGCAGCGTTGGGAAAGGGGCGGGGGGGGGTGGGGTGGTGGAGGCCCCTGCCCGGCGAGCTCGAACAAAGGAAATTCCCGCCTTTCCACGCAGTTTAAATATGTAAATTGTGAGAAGTGTCATTAGTCTAAAAGACTCTCCATCAACTCAGGTTAAACCCACTACAAGGTGTCAAAGACAAGCACTTCTTCCTTCCATTGTCACCTTAAGAAAGTTATTCACTCGTATGTTCTATAGCTAATATTTATAAACAAAGCAGACAAATTAAATAAGTACTGTCCTTAGTAACTGAACAGAAGTAAATAAAACTGTTTTGAAATACGATTCTTTGATTTGCACAGCAGTTAAACAGCCCTAGAAAAAAGTGAAGATTGTTACCTGAGCTGTAACTCTGAGAAGCTTGAAACCTTTCATCTGTGCTTGATTACACACACTTCAGGACACAAAGACCGAAATACATGCAAAAGTCCCATTGAACACTCATGTTTCTACCTAACAGAGCAAATATTTCAGTAAAGTAATTGATGACGCACAGAGATAACTCACAAAGCAGACACAATTCTTAAAATCTTTTGTCTGATCTTTAATAGAATTTGAACCTTCCCAGCTTAGAAACAGAACTGTATATCTAAGAACAAATTGAATTATTATGCTTAGTCATACCTATCACATGACAATACCGAAATACACCAGAATCAAATTAACAGAAAATTGGAATTTTCAGTCATTCTAAGACTCTATATACCACTATATCACTATATCATTAAGAAAAAGTATGAAACTAAATCTCCACATCAGCGACAGAGATCTAACTGGAGTATTAATACATATAGCAACTAATAATCTTGAAATAAATTAACCAGCTGCCAATAAAAATAATTTGTATGCAGTAATGCAAAACAGCTTTGCAAGACTGCAACATTTGTGCAAGTTCTTGACATGACATTAGACATGATAATCAGTTTCTGTGCTGAAATTGCTTGGCAAAACAAAACTCAAAATTACTAAACATAATTTATAAGCCTTCTTAATGTTAACAACTGAGGTATGAAAGTTCTTTCCTTTCTCTAGTTTTGTTTGGTTTGTATAAGAGGAACCAGAAGAAGCAAAAACAGTGTTGAATTCCACAATAAGTACATCATCACTAATCATAACAAAGAAAAGCAAATTCTAATTCAGATTAATAGTTTATCTGGGGTATTAAAAAAGCAAAAGTTGCCAGAAAATACTAAGCACTAGTGAGTTTTGTTTCTATATATACCTAGAAAGCAAACTGAATAGAAGAGGAATGTGCTAGGAAGTACATTATAATTAATTTCAGAAATTCTCAACATTCTTAACTAGTTAAGAATAAAACAAACAAACAAAAAAGAGTAGACTAAACCCTGTAGATCACCAAAGCCATTTCACAAAAACCGAAATCTTGGATCAAAGTTAGCTTATACTAACTTGAATGGAAATTTTCTCTAAAAATTACTCCAAACATAAGGTAGAGTCTACATTCACTGAAATACACAAATAAAACCAGTTCAAACTGGCACGCATACCACAATGTAAAAGTCCAGAAGGGAGGCAGGTGAGAAATACATCAAAGGAGGTACAGCAGCACAAGTTAAGGAAAGATATCAAGATAATATATATCTGTGCCTAGCAAACACAAATTATTTTGAAACCACAGAACAGATAACACCAGAGAACACTTGGAATTTAGGTGACAAAGCAACAAGTGATCTGTGTACCTGTAGAAAGACAATAAATTATTAACAACAGTGTCTTATATAAAAAAATAAGTATAGAAGAAATTGTTTTACATAGGAACATTTATAACACTTTTAACTTGGAAAAGATACTCAGATTTTTTTTTCCTTATGCAACAAGCACTTTTCAAGGACAAACATACTGATGATTAAATTATTTCTTTCACAAGATGAAACCACAAATTATGGGCAGTTATCCCATATCATCCCAGTTGCATGTGCAGCCTAATCCTTTTCTAAAATTTTCTTGAAAGTGTTTTGCTTTTGCATTGGGTTTGTGTGGCAAGGTTTCAGTAGCAGGGATGGTTACAAGGTGGCCTCTCTGAGAAACTGTTAGAACCTTCTCCCATCCATATCTGATAGACGCAGTGCCAGCCAAATCCAAGACAGGTTTGTCACTGGTCAAGGCTGAGACCATCGGTGAAAGTGGTGGTACCTCCCGGGTAGCATAGTTAAAAGGGGAAAAGAAAGACCTGCACACCAGGAATTGCAGAGATAGAGAGGAGTGAGAATATGTGAGAGAAACTACAGATACAAAAGTCAGTGAAGAAGGAGAGGGAGAAGCTGCTCCAGCTGCCAGAGCTGAGATTCTCCTGCATCCCATGATGAAGGCCATTGTGAGATGTCCAGGCAGGGTCAATCCACCACAGGTTTTAAACTATCTGCAGTGTAAAACATGAAAAACAGGTTGTCATTGTGTTATCCAGGTGCTGAAGAATGCCGGAACTTCACAGGCATTCTTAAGTCTGTTAAAAGCCTTTGCAATGTATACATACACCAGCAGACTTCATTAGACACGGCTTCTTTAATGAAGTGGAAAAACAGCTGTCTTATACATTTGTACCAAACAAGAAAATAAAATCATGTAAGATACTTAGTAAAAATAACTGAGATTTTCGAAGATTTGAACAAGCATAACAAGCAAATAATTAGGAGAAGATCTGAAAGGTTGTAAATCTATGAGTTTGGGAATCCTCATGTCTCTGGTTTCAAAGGGAAGCTTAGCTTTCTGTGCCTTCCCCTTTGACATTATTTTTCTGGATTATTAACAGTGTGCATTATTACCTCTCATCTAACTCTAAATGATTCTGACAAACGAAGTGCTAAGATGTAAAATACACACTGAACAACACTTCAGGTTCTCGTAAACACAGACAAAGTACTCCATGCAGCCTTTTGTGCATGTCATATAAAAGCTGCTCAACCCTGTTCTCTCACCTCAAATAGATACAGCAACTCCATATCAGCTAAGAGCTTCCAATAATTGATGGTGACTGTTTACAAACTCTCTAAAGCTTCTGTATATGTTTCTCTGATGGAAATCTCTTACATCTGTACTATAAACCTGGCTATTTAGTATGAGAAATTAAGCAGGCCATCAGTCTGCAACTGCCTCTCAGTAGGTAAATTTAGCCCCTAGGTGCTTCAGTGTGATAGGAAACACTCATGCAGAATCACTTATTCTTTCTTGGGTTACATGCAAAATAGAGAGAATTATACATAATTCTTTCTTCAAATTGGAGGAGAAATAGATTTTAATATTTTTGTTGAAAGGGTTGTGAGTTATTTCATGGCTGCTGGCAGTTAACTGTAACTTTTAAAGAGATTTTTATGAGCACATCTGGCTTTTAGCCAGAAAGGAAAAAATCTCATTGATAGGAAAGGTGTAACTCTCATAGAGAAGTCACTTTGGTAAACAGTGGTTTTAAGGCAAATAACAGTAAAACAGGATATAAAAAGCCTCTATAGAACTTCTATTATAACCATGCTTTCATATATCAAAGTGCAAAATGACAAAAGCCCTTGTCAATAACATTATCCAGTATAGTCAAAAACAACCTTATGTTTCCTAAAGGCATTCCAAGATCTAGGAATTTTAACTATTTTTTTTTAAACAGGTTATCAAATAGTGTTTGGGACTGGAACTTTACTGTATGAAGTAAAGTAGGACAATGGAGACTTGACATGAAAAATTTTGTAATTCAACTGCAGAACCAAGAAAGTTGATGTAGGCTTGCCTTTCCCATTTGGTTCATAGGAACTTAAAAACTATTTTGCTGAAATATTTATACTTGGTTCTTTGGCTACTTCTGTTATAAGTCTTGTTCATATATATGACGAGAACTGAAATTAAAGATTTGCACTTCAGTTCTCATATTTGGATGCTTTTAGAAACAGGCTTATTTATCTGAAGTATACTCACAGTAAAATAATATAAATTGAGATAGCCAAACTATACCTCTGATTTGCCTGTTTGATCAAAATTATTTGGATGGGGGACACAAAGGATCCTTTGTTGTTGTATGGCCTAGTTGATGATGAACATACAGTAATCTGTGCAATGCACAGATTACTGTAAATTAAATGAAAAGGAAATTTTTTCGGAATAAGGGAATATATTTCCAAAAGCTTTCTGAGCATCTTAGCTGGAATATGTAATGGTATAGCCTTGTAAACAAAACAAGTTTCTTTATGACATCATTTATGATATTCATTACATAAAAATTTAAACTCACAAAAAGCAATGCCTACAAAGCACTTTTGCCCTGTGGGTGGTATTTTAACAATTAATATTCTGTGGAGGTAGGATTTCTCTAAAAGGCCACAGAGACGGGCCTGGTATGACAAAGCATATATTGAAAGAAATCTTTTTGCCCTTTAAGATTTGGTCTACTAACTCTATGTGGAAATAAAGTTCTTTCAGCTTCTCCTTTCCCCTGAAAAGACGCATCCTGGCAACTCTTCATACTTTTGTTAAAAATAAAAGTCATGGTCCAGGAATGTGAAGTCAATGTGGACCAACCAACCTATGAATACACAGCTTACATACTTAGTGACAGAAAGCACTAGAAGAAAATCCATAGAGAAATAAAAAATATAGCTATCACAGTAGTTCAGCAAAGTAAACAATTTCACTAAACATTACTATAATCTTCATAATAGTTGCTATTTATCTGATCATAATGAACAATACTGGTATAGGTTCCTAAAAGTATCCTTGCATTCTAAACTCATATTTTATGTGTCTATAAATGTGTATATACATAAGTATGAATACATTTACATGAACGAGAACAGGAAAAAGGCAATTATGATGTTATAAATTCTGTATTTCTACCTGAGGCTGATGCTGGTTCCAAATTTTCTTTTTAACTGCTTATTTCTCTTGCGTACCTTCCTCTTGTTTAGGTACACGTAAACCAGAACGGAGAGGTACCCAGGAAGTGCAGGGCAAAGGTGTAATTTACCAGTCTTTGAAACATCTTTTAACCCTGTAGTGTTTGGAGACTCAGGTGGATTAATTTTTGTAACAGCCTGGAAAGATTAGAGGTTCCTACAGCTTTTGTGGATAGTATAGACATGGCAGTTTTATTTAATCCCTACCACTTGAAAGTACATTACTGTATGTAGAAAAAAAAACAAGTCAGGAAAGGTTGCAATGTTTGCTTAAAATCATAAAGATTTCTGAAACAGCTACAAGTAGAAAGTTGATCTATCAAAGCCTCACATTTTGAATCACAAACCAGATGTTCAATGTAAGAACGAATTCTGTGACACTAATGGTATTCTTGATACTGAATATTACTGGCAGTGGGTATTTCTTGAAACTAAAACTGTAATTATATATTTCAAGTGAATAATTTAGTGCACTAAATCAGAAAAGTCCTTGCATAATATCAACATGTAATATATACAGCTTAAGTTGGGCTAAATTTAACATCTATTCTTACTTCATTCCTTCTTTTCTCCTCCTACATTTATTGATATGAAAGCAAACTATTTGCTGTGGGAAAAGAAGTAGTACAATGAGAGGAAATTACTACAGATTTGGGAAATTGAAGGGACATATGGCTTTTTTCCTGATGGAGATAGAATATTTTGCTTTCATTTTTGTAATGAAGTATGATATAGTCATCCAGAGATAAGTATACATAGGTCCCATAGATGTGAGATTCAAAAAGGAAAACTAAATTTGAAAAAAACAAAGTGAAACAGGGTTGAAAAAAGGTATGTCAAAGACTAGGTCCTATCCCTACCAAAAAGGAATTGGATAAATATTAATTTTGTTTGTTTTAAAATCTCTTCACTCTTTCTTGATTAAATTACTCCGGTTTAAATTGCAAATAAAAAGGACAGATCAAAAAGTTGAGTTCAGATTCTGATGAACTCAAAGTACTCCACCTGTTGCTGGAGAAAAGAGAAAAAAGCATGGCTGTTTTCCTCCTGACGATTTACAGCTCCGAACAAATAGTGTCAAACAAACTGTTTCTTATCATCAGAAAGCAGCCTTCAAAGATATAGATAAGCAGCAGCATAAAAGAGATTTTGCAGTTCACTAATTGAATGAACTCTGATAACATCAGGTTTTTGCACAGAAGCAAAATAAATACACTTCTACATACACCTTGCTAGAATATATGCAAAAGTACCAGGTGTTAAACATATGCATCAAGATAAAGAAATAAAGTAATTATTTTCTAAAATAGAAAGCAGTAACATTTAGTTACAGAAGACATTTATTAAGACTTTTTTTTTAATTAATCTAGCATGAGAAAAAGAGACAATCAACAGGGCTAGTATCTAAAGGTTCTCACCAAAAATGCTGTAAAAGTCCTCTAAGTAATGAGTGTTACATCATGCCAGGAAATTAAATTTTACACAAGTGAGCAGTGAAAAAAAGATAATGAGAAAAATGTACCCCAACCAAGAATAAAATCTAAGCTTCTCAGGTTAGTGTCCTATTTGCTCTTCTATGTCTCTGTTCCAAGGTTAGTAATCTGTCATTTTCCTTTTTCAACAGTTAGGATACTTTCTTTGGATTTCCTGTGTCAATGCAATTATTTTCCATGAGAACAGTTATTAAAGGCAATGAAATTACCCTGTACATTATATTCAGGAAGTCACCTCTACTGACAGAAGGTTTTTATAAAAACAAGGGTTTCCTCTCTTAGCATAAGTGATTGCTTTTTAAAAATAGCAGTTAATTAGAAAGGAAATTGCAAGTACAGCTGTGCAAAAAGTAGTGTCAATAGCACAACTCAAAACAAATCCATGAGTTGTAACAAGCCTGATTTGGGTAAATAGATTTAATTGCAACTCGCTCTGCTTTGTAAGTACTTATCATCTCTACATTTGGTAAACAGAAAAGGCTGATACTATTTTGTCTTGTGTGTAAAACACAAACAGCCTGGGCATTGGTTTATACCAGTCTGTGTCTGGTTCCCAGAGGAACTCATTATCCTCTCGCAATGACATAAGACCGTAATCTTGCATAAGCATAGGTCATGTGAAAACAGAAAATAAAAAGGAAAGAAGAATATAAATTAGTAGTTTTCAGATATTTTTTTTACCCAGATTGAACGCTCACTGAAGGCATGCAGGCCAGAGTTCCTAATGCTTATAATGAAGGTGCTTCCTCCTGAAATTAGCATGGTCCTACCAGGACATCTGGATATTCTTCTCCTACATTTTTCATGGTGTTTCTTAATTTAATAAAAAGGAGTGAAGGACTGACTTTGTAGCTTCTTGGATCTTCACATTTCAAGAGAAAATAGTCTTAACAGTGAGAAAAATAAAACCCTAAACAAACAAAATTAACTTTTTAAGTCCTAGTTTTTTCCTCATATTTGTCACTAATATATTGCAGGATTAGCAAGCAAACCTCTTTTATTTAACATACAGATTCCCCACTTTTCTTAAGCTTTTCCTTTGTCCTTTTACTAAGACGTCCTCAAGAAAAATTTGCTAGACTGTTTTACAGTAGAAAGAAATATGAGTGAGAAATCATATAAGGGAAAGTTCTTCCCTTCTAAGTTACTGGTTAGGCACAATTTTAAATTGTCTTTTGCTAGTCATAGCTGATAAAACAGCTGTAGTTTTAACATATATGTTGCTCAAGAAAGAAATTCAAAGTTTCTTAAGAATTTCACTATGAAAAATAATTTGTAACTTTTTCCCTTTTATAAACTCTTTCTTCAACTGCTTTTAATTTTGGAAAAACTACAGAAACAGCCCAATCCCAGAGGTAGGAATTTTTTAGAAAACTGTATTTTGTCAGAATATTTTTTGAGGGATGCTGCCAATGGGAAATGCTTGAAAAAGGAAGGTAAAAGTACCTTTTAAAACTAAAGTCAAAAATAATCTTTCATTTTGAACTTTTAGTGAAACTTAGACCAAAAACTCATGAATATAATCTGAGGATTCAACACTTAGAGCTTGAAGTTGCCATTAATTAGGATCATAAGATTTCCTTTGTTTCTTTGACTGAAAATAATTTTTACCCTTGTTTTTCAGAGAGGCAGATACATACATCTCTATGTAAGTATCATGTCTGTGCAGAAGCTTCTTGGAAATTTGAAAAAATTTTGGAAAACATAGTTTATCATGTTTCTACCCCTGAAAATAATCAGGTACACAGATAATTAGGAAGTCCTGAGAAACCTGTAAGAAATAAACCAAACGTAATCTACAGCAATAACTCACATTTTAGATTACATAATGTCTCATTCTTTGGAAAGCCCTGAAAGACAACTTTTTCGTGTGATAGAGCTGAGAAACCTTGAGAAAGAGGTGTCCAGAGGCCCTTCCTGCTATGCTTGTTTCAGGTAATACATCACTTGTAAAACAGGAACATGGCATATAGGTTTTGACACTGAGCTCTTCTTCATAACATTCCGGAGCTACTCTGGAAAACCCAGACCTATATTCAAACTTTGAAACTTTTGTCTTTTCAGCTGACTTCCTCCCAGTGCACCTGAGAGCACTGAAGAAGAAAGGATGCTACTCAGAGCCTCTACATAACAGCACATTTCCATTTCAGAAAGTCAAGTGAGCGTCGTTCTGTAGCTTCTGCTGAGAAAAGGAGGGAGAGGAGTGGAGAAAGGATGCATCTGTTTATTTTACACCTACTATAACATTTTTCCTTTAGGAAGGCAGAAACAGCCCATGGAAGCAGTAGAGGTGAAAGATTTCATAGAAGCTATTAAGTTTAGAACAAAAAAGAGCTTTGTTCTGTTATCACCTCTCTCTGTTACCTCACAAAGGTGACCAAACCTGTTACAGCAGTGATCTAATACAAACATAAGGATCATTTTCCATACCGCCTAACAGCAAATACATCAAGCCTTAATAACATGTAGCAGTAATGTATGAATTAACAAGTATCACAGACTTTGGAGTCAGGTTCTTACAGCAGTCCCTAACCTTTTTTAAACTAGCATATTTTCTGTCACAGCCACATAAACTATTCATATAACAATGTGACAATATTTTAGGTGATATAAAAAGTTTAATAAACAGAAAACAAGATATGACCAAACACACCATCATCTAAATGCAAGATTCTGCTTTATTTGATTATTTATTCCTCTGATCACATTAAAAGAATTCAATTTCTCAAAATGTCTATGAAGCCTGTGTAGTCACGTGTGAGAATATCTGCAGCACATTGACAATTTACTTCAAGTCTGTTTCCCTAAGACTCTTAAGCTGTGTGATAAAGAGAGAACCCCTTGTGGTTTAACCCCAGCTGGCAACTTCGCACCATGCAGCTTCTCACTCACCCCTCTGACACAGCAGGGAGGAGAATTGAAAAAAAAAAGTAAGTAAAACTCACAGGTTGAGATAAGAACTGTTCAATTATTGAAACAAAACAAAATAGAATAAGAATAAAATAAGAATAATGAAAAGAAGAGAGGGAGAGAGAAATAAAATCTAAGAGAAGCAAGGAATTGGTCATGCCCCCCAATCAGTGGACTGATGTTCAGCCTGTTCCTCATGAGCAGCTGGCATCTCCTGGCCAACTCCCCCCCATTTATGTATTGAGCATGGCATTCTGTGGTACGGAATATCCCTTTTGCCAGTTTGGTCTGGTTGCCGGGGTTATGCTCCCTTTCAACTTCTTGTGCATTTCCTTACTTGTAGAGCATGAGACATTGAAAAGTCCTTCACTTAGGTTAAAAGTCCTTCACTTAGGGTAAGAACCACTTAGCAACAACCAAAACATCAGTGAGTCATCAACATTAGTCTCAACTGAATTCAAAAGACAGCACTATACCAGCTAGGAGGAAAACTGACTCTATTCCAGCTGAAACAAGGACTGAACTATATTCTAAAAAATGTTTCAAACAGGATGTTTGCAAGTGTTTGTCTAGTCGAGACAAGATCTGCAGGTTTTCAGGTGTTTACAAATAACCTCCTTGTGTTATTCTTGTGTAACATGTTTCTAACAAGCTGGAATTTTTGTACAGCATGCTGTAAAAGTGAAATACGTGAAAAAAGAAAGAACAACAACAACAAAACAATGGAACTCCAGAGTTCTATAGTACTTATAAGGAACACAACAAGGAGCTATCTGAATATGAGACCAGCAAGTTTGAGTTATTTTCATTTTTCCAAGCAGATGTCATAATAAATAATACTGTCACTGTAAATAATCCCTCTGTAAGTTCCACTGTATGATATTTTGCTGAACAGCCCAAACTCTGTCAGCCTGTCTTCAGAGCAGAGATGCTCCAGCCCTCTGATCCTCTCCAAGGTCTTTCTCTGAACTCACTTGAACATGTCCACATCCTTCTTGTGTTGGGGATCCCAGAGCTGGATGTAGTGCTCCAGGTGGGGTCTCACCAGAGCAGAGCAGAGGGGCAGAATCCCCTCCCTCACCCTGCTGCCCACGCTACTTTGGATGCAGCCCAGGACATGTTTGGCTTTCTGGCCTTTCTGGGCTGTGAGAGCATGTTGCTGGGTCTTGTCCAACCTCTCCTCCACCAGCACCTCATGTTTTTCTTGCCAGAGCTGCTCTTGATCTGTTCATTCCCCAGCCTCTGCTGATACCAGTGATTTCCAGTTTAAATTAAAAAGTAGCATGTTTTCAGATCACTGAAAAATGCATCTACATTTGCTTTGTCTTTAAAGAAAAAAAATAATTAAAAGCAGATTTTGTTGTTGAGAGGCAGAAATCCCTGTTTTATAATTCTCTCATGAATTTGTAAGAGTAGTAGTTTTACTTTAGAACAATTTGGTTGCAATTGAAGGAAGTATGTGGCTGTTTTGTATTATCTATGGTGATAGAACAATATGAAAGACTAAAAATAACACTTTAGAAAATGTATAAGGAAAAGAGAGGAAGAGAAAGAAAGGATAAGAATAGAAAGATATCACCACCTTTGGATCCAGCAACAAGGTGTTGGTCGAAGTGATGGTCACAGTCATGATCAGTCATGGGTGAGGGAAAGTCACCGAAACATGTAATTCAATGGGTTAATATACATTCACATATACAGGTATGTGTGGGAGCACCCAAACATCTTCCCTGGAGCGGGTTTTTTACACTTTCACTTTTGCAAAAGACTCTGTATCTGTTGCAACACTGTGGATCATGTGCAGACCTCTGGTGGAAGGCCTTGGGAATCAGTCTATCAGGGACAATATATTTACAAATATAAAAAAATAAGACAGACTCTGACTTTGGGGGTCTTTGATGGTTTATGGCCTCTCCTAAGACATGACAGCTGCCTCTCATGCCAGCATAGTTGAGCCAGTTAGGCCCCATCAGAAGGGATGAATACCCTCAGTTATGAGTACCCTCAGGTGTGAATGTGAACATCCTGTCCTGTGTGAACGTGACCTTTCTCGGGCAGGGGCTGGGTGGGCAGCTTTACAACTGAGTTTTGTAAAAGAGGACAATTGGAATGATAAGCAGCAACATCCTGCCTCCAAAGGATCCGCTTCTTATCAACATTCTCCCTTTTCTGGCTCAAAACCCAGAGCCTCCTACAGTGGGTGCTCACCCCCTCTGTCTTATTCGGAGCAGAGGCTTTGACACCACACAACCAAAATTCACTTCCTCCCACTTAGGGAATATATGCAAAGACCTTTGAGAAATTTTCAAGCTCCTGGATAATCTGGAAGCAATGTTGCTTTGAGATAATGTACAAATTAGGCATATTAGCAGTAAAACAAGTAAAAATACTTCTTGTGCACTTGTACATTTCTCGACTTTGTATTTTTCAGCAGCTGTTTAACACTTGTGGAGATCTTCTATTGAATTTACTCAGCTACTTAACATTAGGCAGGAGCAAGCATCTATGCTGAATGTTTGCCGAGCCAGATCATCCAGTAAATTAAATTTGACACGGAGTCCCCGCCAGCAGAGCACCTGCTCCTGCCAAGTGCAGCTCTTTATAAATGTGATGGGTTCAGCCTGGTGCCACCTGTGCAGTTTGGCAGTGCTGCTGATTGCTTCTCGCTCAAAGCTGCTCACCAGGAGCTCTTACTCACCCCTTGAGCACCCACAGTGCGGCAACAGAGTAGGATGGAAGACAAAGATTTACAAAGGCAGGACTTGAGGCCAACTTTCAAGAAGACACAATATTCAGTGTCTGAGAATGCGGGACCAGAGGACAGTGAAGTTGAATCTTTGAGCACCAGAGGTGCTGGCAGCCTCTTCCCCCATGGGCCACTCATTGACAATGGAGAGTATCTGCACGTCCTGAGCAATTAACTTCCCAGAGACCCATTATGTGTGCTTAGTTCATTTTGTATTTCTAATTCTTAATGGTTCATTTTCTGGTACTGATTTTTGGTAGTTGAGTGGTTTCTTAAGAATTCAGCTTATTCTCATCTAATAAATCTGTCTCTTCCTCCTACTCTGTCCAGCCCCTTCTCTTAGTGTTTCATGAAATCCCCTGGCCTGGGACTGATCTTCATTCCCTGAAACACCAGCTCTTTTCCTTTAAAAGATTGCTTGTGTAAGAAAATCACCTTATTTGCCAGACTTCCTTCTGTAACTCCATACCTGTGTCTCTTGTACTGGGGAGCCCAGAACTTAAAGCAGAAGCCCAGGTTGTGCAGAGGGTGCACTCCTTCCTGTCATCCATGTCATTAATGGAGAATTGAATAGTGTTTGATCCAATATCGGCCCCTGGGGTGCATTGCTGGCTCCCAACTAGACTTTGTTCCAGTGATCACCACCACTCAGAGCCCTGCTGTCAAGTTTCCAATGCACCATCACAGCCTGATCATCCAGCTCATACTTATCAGCTTCTCTGTGAGGCTTTTGTGAGGGACAGTATGGAAAACTTTCCCGAAGTCTAGGCAGACAATACCCACTGCTCTCCCTTCTACTACCAAGACAGTCACTTTGTCACAGAGGTGTACCAAGTCAGGCAATCATGACATCGCAGTGGTGAATCCATGATGATACTCCTGATGACCTTGACCTTCATGTGCCTGGAAATTGCTCCATCACCTTCCAGGGACTGAGGTGACCAATATATCTATAGGCCTTGCTACATTTTTTCTTTGCAGTTACACAACCTTTATGTACAGGGAATTGAATGTTTACATTTTAAACTGTGGTTTAAATATCCCATTTTTTACTCAAATTACACATGCAAACACTCAGGAAAATGCACTGTAAGAGGTACCATACTAGGAATCTCTGAAATCAGAGAGTATTTAATGAAATTTAAGGAGAAACTTGCATCCTAGAAGGAAACAATCTAAAATATTCCAATATAGAGGTATCAGTGCTCATTTTGGAATTTATAAAGACAAATTATATTGAACTGTTTAATTTAATATAACAGGAGAAGAAATGGCATATGAGTCCATTTTACACCCAGTAATTTCCTAAATATTCACACTGTAAAACTAATTTTTGAAAATAGTGTTCTGTGTGAATCCAAATTATAATCCTTGTTCTGTTTTTTCCTATGTTTCAGGTTTTTTACATTTTCTATATAGGAATTGAGGCAACATATCACATCCAGCCCTTAAAACACTCCAATATGAAAGAGACAAGACCTCTTCCTTAAACCATGTAATTAAATTCAGTATTTCTCATCTCTGTCAGCAGGAATACCAATTTGCTTAAGTCATAAAATGGGAAAAAAATCTCTTAACAAGCATCTATTTAAAACCAGGGCTTACTTATTCAAGGCATAGTAAACACTTGACATCTTTCTTAAGTGTTTTCCTTTGCATTTATTATGATAGCCCCAGTCACAGACTGTTGCTGTCCTCCCTATTGCTCAGCAGTTAACTCTTACTGGGTGAGGAGATGCCTATGAAAAACAACAAGGACATATTCTCACTTCCTTATCGTTCTCTGTTCACTTCCATATTATTCCATTAAGTTTTCTCTCACAGTATCTACTCCCATATCCATTTTTTTAAATTTTACTTTTTCCAGCCACACTTTTTAAGACAAGTTGATTTCCCTCCTCTTTGCTTTCAAGGAGTATGAGGGAGCAACTTTACAAATGGCACAGAAACACCCAAGTTCTTTATATTCAAGCTCAGATGTAACCAAAACGTGCAGACGGATTTTTCATTTAAATTAGAACATGCTCAGCCAAAAGGGTAGTGTAAACTGCAACCAGAGAGGCAGTGGTGGTCAGCTTATTGCAAGTGGTATATTTTGAATGCTATTTGCATACAATTGCAAAAAGTAAATCTGCAGAAAGGCAAACATTTCACAAATTCCTTATTTCTGTTCTTCAGTGAAGAGTAGGTAATTCATATTATTAGACAAAATATTGGCAATATTTCCTTCCTTCTTATGACACAGTAAGAAACTGAAGACGCTTTTCATTGGAAAGCAACAGTAACCTCAGTTATCAGTGGTGCACACAGAGCTTTAGAGCAAGATTACTGTATTGATGAGAGGAACACTCATTTACTCATTAGCACTCATTAAGCAATTGTGCATTTACTGTCTCTTATTCACGTTTTCTATTAAGAAGAGGAGAAAGAAACATATGTGCCCAAGATTTAAGACTCTGAAGTCAATCCCATAAACAAAAGCAAATATTTTACAAATCATGCATCATGAACAAACTTGGAACATCTGTTGCTCGTTGGCACTGCTGATTCCAACTTCCGCAAGCATTATTATCCCAGTAAGTGGAGAACCACTTTTTTCAAAGGAGAGATGCACATTTCTCTCTCTCTGTGGCACAGCAAATGGTAGTATTACAGTCTTCCTTGGAAAAGAATATATTAGTTCACTGTTAACGCTCACTTTAAAGCAGAGTAGATTGTTTTAGAAGATTAAATATTTCTTGATGTTCTGCTGCTTGTGTTAATTCACCACTCTTATGATTATTTTGCCTGAAGAGCAGAGACTTTATCACAAAGTTTCTAATTATCTGTCCAGCAGAGCTTCTTCAAACAGTGGCAGAAGACCATATGCTTAAGGGCAAGTGTGCACTCCACAAAACAACATGTAGCTTTGTCATCTCCCCCTAGCAGATAGCCTCTGCTCACAATGGTAATAGCAGACATGCTACCCTGACCTAAATGATATTTGCACTAGAAAAACCTTATGTTTTATGATTCAGGGGTCTTCAACTCAGTTTCTACAATAATTCCTCCAGAGTCTTTGCACGCATTGGGATGTTACTCTATTGTAACAGATTTATTCATAGTTCAAATAGAGCAAATGCCCTCAAATATATTTTGAATTAAGAAAAATCATAATTTTGACTGGAATTGCAACCTCAGTCAAAACAAGCTGTCCCCATCCAGACATTAGACAAGCTGATTTTGATCCCTTAGGGTTGTTCATTCAAAGAAGTTAAAAGACAAAAATACCTGATTTTATGTGCTGACCATTCCATCACACTAAGGAAGATTTTTAATCACTGACTGCTGTTTGTATCCTAAAGTTGCCCTAGGCTGGAGCATAGGTTTATCAGGAAAGCATTGGAGTCAGGCTCTTCATGGGTGATGCTGTCTGCATATTTCTGAGCCATCTGAATAACCAATACCATTTCTCCCATTCACTTTGCTATTTGTTCCCATAACCTTACAGATGGGCATTTCTTTGTATTTAATTGGGCTTACAGAAAAAAGGTTCTCAGTCACACAATAAGAAAGAAATTAGATGAAGAGGAATAAATTTATAGAAAAAGACCTGATAACCTGATAAGCATGAATTTGCACGGCAAACAGAAGAAGGAAAACTACAGTATTATTGTTTGATAAATGGATACACTATGCAAGCAAGAATTACAAATAAGTATTAGCAGCAAAAAATTCACTGCTGGATGGTTACTACAGTAAATATAAAAATCAATTCATACTAATATTTGAACTCTACAGACAAAGTGAAACCACTTTAGAAATTTGATTCAATTGCCCATAAATTTATATTTGTTCTATGAGAAATGAAGACACACACATCAATATTGCACTCAGAGCTGGAATGGAAATGAAAAAAACACCTCCTTCTCTTAGTGGACAGACAGCAGGAAACTTTTAATTTATGCCCTCAATTCCTAATGGAATAGGCAAATTAATAATTTCTTTAAAATATGGCACACAACCATTCTGGTTTTTTATGAAATAAATAGAAGGTCTTTAAGTTTTTCTACCAGTCACCATTATTCAAGACTTCTATCACCTTACACCTGCCCACTTAGCCTTTTTTTTTTCCATAGAGATGCTTGAATTTTCCCATGGAGAGTTTTCCTAAAAGCTCATACATACATATGTCACCAGCAGCAGTTTTATTCTATAGACACTTGGGATGACTGATAGCTGAAACAGGACCAAACACAACAGCACTTGAGAAAGCCAATAAAGAAACTCAAGAAAAACAAGTGTGCCTCATATGTGTACTGTATTTGGATGAAAGAAGCAACAAATAATCTTTCTCTTCTTGAGGAGGCAGGATTGGGAAATAATCAGGAAACTAGAATATAAATAAGAACCTTAAAAGGAAATATCTACCCAGGCAGAAACCAGGGCAGTCTTTTTATCACACCTCTTCAAATCCTCAGTTTTCCTCCATCCTCATAGTCATGGTTTAATTGGCATAAGTTAATTAAACTTGTGAGGGGGTCGGAGAGCTATTTTCCATTGAGTACCACTAGTTCTCAAGCGGCTAAGGCTAAGTCTGCTTCCATAAAAGTGTGGCCAAATTGGAGCAGGTTTGTGGAATAAAGTGTATGGTACCGATGATACTTTGTGCACAACATGTATATATTCAGAGACTAGAGTATCTTTAGTCTGATCCATGAATTATCTATCACATTCTGCAATAAATTTTTCTGTTCAGTTTCATCTTGAAAAGATCTGCCTTTCACTCTTCATGACTACTCTAAGCTACCAAAGAGAGTTAAGTGGAATTACCGGGATATCTACTCCCCATACACAACTCTGATCTGAACTAAAACATTTAGGTAGATACACTTTAAGCAGTGGTGACACATAAAATATAGAAGAGAAAATAAATAACATAGGAATAGAATAGTAGCTAAACCACAAGTACAAAAGGAAGGAAAATGAAGTAATATAGAGTACAGGAAGGCAGCATTGAAAAAAAAAATCTTCCCATTATTTGAACTAGGAGTTTCTTTCTCTAAGTTTCCCTTATATAATGATATCTACATATTAGCAAATACATTTTTTAGGGTTTATAGATAACAGGATATATCAAAGCTTAAAGAGGTGGGGGGAAGGTAAAGAGAAAGGAAATTTTCATCTAGAAACATATGAAGAATTTTTATTACGAATACATTTCTATGCTTTTTTTTCTAAAAGAATAGTTACAAATGAAAGGATGATAGTGTGAAAAGAAGCGTTCTGAGTGCATCGGGACCAGAATTCTGTTCTAGAGAATTAATAAAGAACTAGGTGACCTTTCCCAGTTACTTGCAGATAAGAATACCAAAAAGAAAGAATCATAGCTGACTAAATATACTAACCAGCTTATCTTTTCCATCAGCCTATGGACAGTTCTGATTGTAGATTTAGGTTTGTTTCACTCCTAGTGTCTGTTGCTATAACTTAAGAATTCTAAGTTCTTATTACCTCATGTAACCTTGTGGACTTTAGTACTATTACACTAAATTTACATGACCTACAGATCCTATTTTTAGAACGTCTTGCGTACCATAACTCATATCTCCTGTGCATCTTCAATCCCACTCTCAATATTGCACTTTTGAAGGAAAGTCCCTTCAAAATTTTGAATTTTGAAGTATTTTGTAGACTCCTTTGAAATAGTAAATATTTAGGTTTTCTTCCTATAATCATTTCCATATTTTGTTTTACAAAATATATAACATTCTAATCAGGTATTGAACATAAATTATTACTTTCCCCTTGTGTAATCTTAAGGATGACCTAAAAAAAAAAGACCTTTTAAAAAATAATACCAACAGGTCCATAACACTATGAGCCTGGAATTGCATTATCTTCATTTTACACAAGCAAACTCAGACACAAAATGCCTAAAAGCTTATTTGCTTAAGAAGTAGAAATCATAGGGCAGAATTACTTGAACTGAATGTGTGAACTCAATTTTGATCCAAAGGTATTAATAAGAATTTGAAGGTCCCTTCCAACCTGGACGGTTTGAATTATGGCTTATTATTCAAGCTAAATTATGCAAGCTACTGTACTTCTGCACTAAAAGTGGCAAGTTAAATCAGTAAATTTACTACAACATTAAATCAGTAAATTCACCAAACCATAATGACTAATCTTGGGGGCTTTCTAAGATGAGTAACAGCTAAGTCTCTAAGGTCTCAATTTCTTTGGAAAACAAAGATAGCAAGATGCACTTACCTTATTTTAGAGACTGAGATTGTACAAAAAACATGACAAGAAGGAGGAAGAGGAGTAAGAAAAGGAAGAGGAGAAAGAGGAGGAAGAAGAGGAAGAGTAGCACACCACTAAATAAGTGTGATAGAATTACAAAATACTCTAGGTTGAAAGCTGCTTCTGGAGGTCATCTGGTCTAACTCTCTAATGAAAGCAGGATCTATTTCAAAATTAGATCAAAATTCAATGTTAGATCATACTCATAGACTGAAGAGCAAAACAACACTGCCTGACATGACTGTGCTACAGGCTGTCATGAAGAAATTTAGCTGTTTTCATACCATCCAGGCACATTTCAAACAGAGGAAAAAATAACTACGGTTGTTTTATTTAAAGAAAAAAAAATACAAACAAACAAATTAACAAAAAACAAAACCAAACAACTCCCCCAAAACAAAACAAAAATCCACACAACTCCCCCCAAAAAACCTCTACATGTAATATCATAAGTACATTTAGAAATTCAAACAAGTTCTTTTTATTAGCTGTGACATAAATTTGTCCATACCAATTTCTGATATCATCACCATATTTGAGAGTGCCATTGGTACAACTTTAAGCATAACCTAAATTCACCTGTTGGGTTTTGACCATTTGGGGTTTTATTTCACTTTGCATTTTATAATGCTTTTAAAATTTGCTATCCTGCATTCTACAGTATCAATCACACTGTGAGAATGTCTTTTATTAGGAAAACTAAAAAGAGAGCTCTAAGGGACAAAAAAAGAATACTAAAAAATGTGGTATTGATACATATTACAGTTATAGCTATGATGAAACTGAAAACATTTACAAGATCAGTAGTTAAGAAACAATAATATCATCAAGCTGTAGTAGCTCATCTGAATGTCTAGCAGACGATAATGTTTATCCTTTTATGAAAACATCATCACATGGTACGTAGTGAAAAATATCAGGATATTAAAAGTGGATTTACTAAAAGTAGGCCAGTTAAACTATTTCTTATTTTCTCAGGTGAGTGAAAAAGAAGATTCTGAACATATCTGTAAGGCAGTTTATTCCAGAAGACAGTCAAGGAAAATATTTTCACTACCCAGACCACATCTTAGACCAAAACTGTGACCAAAATAAAGAAATGGAGAGAGGAAGGGAAATGAAAATTGAATCTTTAGCTCAGAAACTGTGGCAAACACATACCCACAGACATACTTGGACACTGGTAAAAACTGAGATTTGTTGACATCTGTAAATATTAAGTATATTAAATATGGTGGCCCAATTATAACACTAGATATCACAGTACTACACAAGGCCACATGCTTTTTAATTCCATCAGTAACAGATTCTGAGGAATGTTCTGAATTAGTTTTTTTTTCTACAGATGAAAAATGAAGAAAATCTGAACAAAAGCACATCAAATCATTTTCACTGGGATCTAGATGACTGTCATGTTTTTTAAAATCTTCATATTGCTCAACTAGAAGAAATGTGTTGTTTGAAAGACCTTTGGAATTTTGAGTGAGGTGTAAAAAACCAGTATCTATATACTAGTTACCCTTACTCATAAATTAGAAAATACAAACACATTTTTTACAAGGGAAAACACAAATATCAATAGCCACAGAAAGAAAAAAATTGTGTTCTCAATCATCTCACAAACCGTTTCTGTTTCCTGGTCAAAGCAAGTATTCACTTTTAGTGTAGTATCATCAAGATGCTCGTAAAAAAACTTTGTGACATCTAGCTCATTCAGGTTTTGATGGTATGTCTTCAGAATCTGGAAATAATATTAAATCTTTTGCCTGATGATTACTTCCACATGGTTTCTTGGAGTAATTTTACAGTGTCAGTGTAATCATATTAGTCTAACACAAAAGGTGTTACTTTCAAGCTCATGATGCACACGCACCATCTGCCCATGGCAGTATTTGGATCTTTTTAGGATTACTGCAAGGACTACATGAACAACTGAGCTGAACAGAAGTAGATAATGTGTTTAGTTCAGCCACCCCTATACTAAAGTTTCTAAGCTTGCTATAAGATACTGAGTGGTGCTCAATGTTGTAAGAGATGCTCTGGGCAAAATGGTTACATAAATATCTGTGATTTATGGCATGCTGCACACATCACTGATAGCTACGAACTCTCATTTTCACATGTTAGCTTTCTGTCTGTATGTATCATCCTCTGGATTGTTTCCTCAAGCTATTTCCCAGTTTTTTTCTTTGAGTCTTCCATGTGTAAAGAATATAAGTGCACAATGTTGTAGGACCATCCATTTCCTAAGTGTCATCTCTGAAAGACTACTTTTTTTTATTTAAGGTGCACTTCAAGCTGACTATAACTATATAAATCATAGTCTAGCAAAAAAGAACTTCCCTAGTAGACAAACATATTTGAAATGTATCAGTTTATTGCAACGGTTTAAAGTGGAAAAAATAGAATGATAAAAAGGAAAATGAAAAGGAAAATAAGGAAAAAATAAAAGGAGAAAAGAAAATGAAAAATAAACCTGAAATAATGCAGCTTAATGAACACCATCAACTATTTCTGTTTTCACTCAATACTTCTCTTACTTTTCAACTCGTGTTGTTTGTTGTCTCTTTTATTCGACCAGTAGGGGAAAAAAAATTACATACAAAAATCCGATAAATTTTTGTCACAAATACTGTGCATTTATAAACTCTGTGTTTCACTGTACAATTATTTCTTGTTCTGAAGTTTCACATCTAAAATTAGATTTACCAAAGGAGGAGTAAAATAGAGCAAAAGCTGTAAAGTGCTGCTCTGCAGAGAGTGTCTACTCTGTTAAAGATCAGCTTCTCTCTCCATATAATGAAACTTACAACACCATTCCCTTCACAGTGGGGTAGAAAGAGATGAAGACAGGAAGATTTATTTCTTCTCATTTAAAAAGGCTGCATAACACATCTTAATCAAAATAAATGGTGACAAGACTAACAGTAAACACAGTAACACAAGATTCACAGGAACATTGACTTTAAGAAATAAAAGGCTAAAAGGTGTTTCCTCACTCTTCTTTTTGCCTGTTTAGAATTATTTTAAATTAAGAGTAACTACTAATTACTGTAATTTTGTAGGTGAAAAGAAACAGTGATGTATGTACGTGTATGTTAAGGTAACATGTACTGGCTAGTGAATGCCTGATGTTACATCTGAAACACAATTATGTGAATAAAGCAGTGTTGTATAGAAGAAATGTGTTTAAGAAAGTGTACAGTGGGGTTTCAAAAACACTAATTACAAATTTTTCGGTGGGTACTGACAATGCCTTATATCTACTTTCTACTGCAGTTTTGAGAAATTTGGAAATCCTTGGAGGGATCAACTTGTTAAAAGAGTTCTCTGTACATCTGATATGCTTTGAATATTTCACAAACCATTTTAAGATGTCAAAAGTCTATGTCAAGAGGAGAATGCAGTTAAGAAAGGACATTGCAATTGAGATGTCTTAAAATATTTTAAACTTAATGCATAGCTGAGATTGGTTCATTATACACAATGTGTTATTACACAGATGTTTACAGCACAGCCTTGTTATGTGGTGTGCACTGTACCATCTAGAGAGAGAACACCAGCAAAGCATTCCCACATTATCTAATCCCTGAGCAGGCCAGGTCCAATGACAGATATTTTAGATGATGCTTTATCTTTTGTCTCTAGCCTTGATGGATGTTGCTCTGCTTGGGCCAGCTGAAACGAAAAGGAAAGGACAAGATGATAACAGCTTGCTCAGTGGCGCATCACAACACATCAGTGTGGCGCTGTCCCACTTGTTACCCATGTTCTGCCTGCATGGAGCTGCTCAGAGTAAAGTAGATGCAGGAAATAAGAAATGTCAGTGCTCTCCATAGACCTATTGAAAAGATGTGTGGCTGGAAACCCCACCAGATGGAGAAGATTAAAGCAGAGTGATGAATGCCTTAGGAGGGAAAAGATATACCTTGGGAGAGGGTATTGATCACTGGTAATGATCTGTGATGGTAGAATGAGATAGGGTAGGTTGTGAAATAGAAAAAATATACAAGGATTTCAGGGTGAAAAAGTACAGTTTCAAGTAACTGAAATGTGAAAGAGAAGCCAGGATTTAACAATTTGAAGAATAATTAGAATACAGAGATTTCATCAGGAAAAAAAAAAAAAAAAGACATGACAGATTCTGTTCTGGTTTTGTTAAGGTGTTGTCTTGGGGTGACCTTATGATGTGTATCCCATATTGCTGCCTATGCCCAGAAATTCCTTCCTGTGCCTTTCTATGCCTCTAAACTGAGCCTGAGAGGAGGAAGGAAAAAACTGAGCAAAACTTTTTCAAAGCAGTTTGCAGCTTGTTCAAGGTCACACACAGATAGCAATTTGTTTCCCAGCTGCGGCAGGGGAGGGAGGAAGCACCCGGATTGCTGCTCCCAGGACAGTTTTTTGGCCAGTGGTTCAGCTGCTTTTTCTCCAGAGAGAGACTGAGAGTTGAATTTTCCCTTCTCTGGAATTTCAGATTTTCTCCCTTTTCTACTGGACTGCTTGATTGCTTTAACATCAGAGCACATCAGGAGGACCTTCCACCGGGCACAGAGGGCCTGGCCCTGGGCCAAGCCCCAGCTCCAAGGAGACCAAAGGGAGGACTCGAACGCTTTCCCAGGTTTTTCCTCCACAGCGAAAGATTTTACCATTTAACATTATTTGCCTTTCCCGTGTGTTTGTTAAATAAATAGTTTTATCATCTTCACTTTCCTTCGAGGAAAATTTATTTTTTCCCGAACCTGGTGGGGGAGGGATGGTTGTGCTTTCTCTCAGAGGATATATTTCTAAATTTGGCCAAACCGGAACAGGTGTGTTGGTGGACCATATGTGAGGAAACTGTATCAGTAGTCCTTTCCTCGGTCTATTCTAGTTTTGTTGGTATACTCTACTACTATTGGTTTGCAGCACTTTATACTTCGTGACATATTGGAGTTGGTCTCTTTTAAGCTTAGCATTATTGTGGCTGATTACATATAGAGATATATATGTATGTATGTATACATAAAATATGTAAGTCACAACAACAGAAAAAGGTTGCTAACAAATAGATGTAATTTCTGGATTTTTGTCATATTTTTTACATTAGGCTTGGCAAATACAAATAACTGCAGTATTGGAAATATTTCTGACATGTACAAGCAATGACATTTCTCAGAGATGAGAGATAAAGGAGATTTCATAGCCTAATCTTCTCATGTCAAGCTGTTCAGAAAAGAAGAATCCGTATGAAAATATAATTTGACACATAAAGTGTTCCTACCATGTTCCTGAGGAGAGGAAACATTGTTTCTTCTATGGCTAAATTTTCCTATCAAAAGTAAAAAAGATGTGCAACACATATATGAAAAAAAGACTAATGGACTTATATCACAGAACTGATCTCAGTACAGAAGTAAAGTTAGTTTAAACCTTTCAAGGGGTCACTCTGTGAAACAAATATCAATATAACAGGATTTTCACAGGCTCTTATGAGAACAAGTAAACCAGATATATCTACATGACTTTAAAACAGCGGGAGTGCACACTTCTCTCCAAAACACTACTGGGCCTGCATAGTGTCTTAGGTTACAATGTAAGATGTAACCAAAAGTATGTATTCTATCACCAGCTGTTGAAACCAGGTGGGGCAATGTTCTTTATCTCTTCTGTGACACATCCCTGATAACTCCCTCTGGAGGCTATCTCTGCTGATGGGCCATCCAGCCTCACTGCATGGCTCATAAAATTACATCATCCCATTGTGAGATGCTCTGCCCAGGGGGAGGAACCAAGCATTGCTACCTGGATATAATCTGAGGTTTGGAACACCACAGCCAGCCTCACCTACTGGATTCCCAGAGGACAAGAGCTACAAAACCACCGCTGGACCTCCAGAGGAGGACCAGACCCTTCTACAGGGTCACTGTTTCAACACAACCACATCTATCACCTCAAGAGGACTGCAGCCTCCATTTAATCAGGCTGCTACCACCACCCTGCCCAACAGGGTGTCAGGTTGCATCCTGACTCTGTCAGTGTTTCTGTACTACTGCTTTTATTTTTAATTTTCCTATTAAACTGTAGTTCTCACAATTTTGATTTTGAGTCTCTCACTGGTTTGCTTTCAAACTAGTACACAGTTTGCAAATGCTCAGAGAAACAGAGTTTGTAGCTCAGGCTTCAACTATGCACCTTTTTACTGTTTATACATTGGTTAGCTGACTAAAATAGATAGGTCTGGTTTGGTATTTGGGTTTGGTTTTGCTTTTGCTTTCTGTTTTGTTTTGGGTTGGGTTTTTTTTTGTTTGGTGTGGTTTGGTTAGGTTTTGTTTGGGGAGTTTTGTTGTTTTGTTTTGTTTCCTTTTGGTTTTGTTTGATCTGGTTTTTAATGAACTCTTGTAATGTGGGGGAGATGATACAAGAAGAGGGAAGCATACTGCAAAACATTGGAAACAGATTTTCAAAATAACCACAGTGAAGCACTTGTCTTCTTAATTAATAACTTTATTTACTGTCATAGACCAAAGGTTATTTACAATTGGCTCTGTACATAATGCAGATAAAATCTATGGATGTCTCAAAAGTAATAAGCTCATTACTTCAGTGCACATGGGATAATTATGCTCACAGAAGTTACTTTGATTTTATGTCAAGCAACCCTGCAAAATGTCCAAAATATATCCAGAGGAAAAATTGGAAATAAACAAAGAAAGGACTCAAAAAGAGAAAAAGATCATTGTATTTTCTTTGATGAAAAAAACTTCATTCTCAGAAATGAATAATTATCTTCCTGCTTTTAGAGCTCTGAGATATGAAGTCCTTTCTCCTGCAATGATTCTGATATAGACAAAGAACTGGTAGAAAAATAGTATTCAGACACTAAGTTCTATTGCACATTAAGTTTTGATTAAATTAGCTTAATAACAAAAATATTAATTTCAACACTAATATTGATCAGTGAACAGTCTGCTGTGTCCTGTGATTTAACCATAAAGCTATACTGTATTTTCATCCTTCATATTTAGATGAGGGTAAAATCAAGGATTTGAAGAAGTGATTGGAACTGTAAATGCGTTTTTATCTCCTTTTGGGTGGTTATCATTCCTTCCCTTTAAAAATGAGGCTTCATTTTTGCATACCCTCTATCCTTTTACATTTGTATATGCTTCATATTCAGTTTCTGAATTATAATTTTCCTAAAACTCTTTTGATTTTGGAAGCCTTACACATTTGTAATGCTGTAGAAGACTGTTAGGAAGGATACATAAACACATTGATGGGGAAATCTTCAGAGTAATACATTTCAAGATAATAAGATTAGGTAGGATTAGATTAGAGAAGAATTCTTGGCACTAATATAGAAAAAGAACTGCTATCCTCTTCTTTAGAGAGTCACCTTCTATTTGCCAGAATAATTTTATATAGCTCAATCCGATATTTTAGTGCTTTTCCTAATATTTTCTACTAAATTTATTTTTACCTTAAAGCATTGCAAGAATTGGAAACCCCATGAAAAAAAAAGGTGTAGGGATAGAAATAATTTTTAAAAAGCATGTATCTACAACTGAGATAAAATGACAATGTAAAAGAATAATAAATGATACTTTGTTTTTTAACAAGTACAGAGGACACAGTTAGTATTTTTAAAAGTAGTATCTCTGTTCATTTTCATTCAGACCAGTAGAAAAAAAGATATTGCATGCTTTAAATTCCGTGACTCAGACCTGATTGAATAAACTTGTTGTAGAAAAATCCATACACATAAGAATTGTTTCTGTGGGTATGGAATTGTTGTAAATAAGGATATGCATAAGTACCAAGTTTGTGCAGTTTCACAGAGGGTTTATAAGCATCATTAAAAATCCATGATAGCTTTTTGGTTGTTTTGTTTCTCATGACCTCTATTTAAATAGAACTTTTATTCTCTGAGATGAAGCTTAATAACAAGAAAACCAACAAAAGCTCTCCAAGGATTGGATGGGCTCAGGAAGTAGAAATGGTACTTTCACAAGCTCAGACCTCAATCTATGTCACTTGAGTCATCAAGTGAGCCATAATATACAAGAGACTACACAAATACCTGCAACTTTCAATGTAGTTTAAACTAGTCTGCTCAATAAAACTCAAATTTACTCTTGAATTTCCAGACTTCTACATCACTTGCTCTGAACTACATTTGCTCAATTGCCACACATTGGGGATTTCAATATATACTGTCCATTTCTTGGTATGAAAGTAGCCTGTGATTCCATTTTCACCCTATTTTAGGCATTCTGAAAAAAGAAAATAATATAAACAAAAATTATATTCATACATCTTAAGGCAGCTGTCATATCAAATAGCCAAGAGAAAATCCAAGGATAAGTAATATAGTTAGGCCTTAAGGCTAGAGAAAGGTCTCCCACCTTGTCTTATTTATGTGTGTCAACAGAGCTTGTGGTAACAGAAGGCTAAAAGCAGTGTTGGTGTACTTACTGTTGCTAATCAATTCAGTCTAAGTGGGATAATGAGATAACAGGAACTCATTGAGAAATTCTTTATACTCATAATTTTCTGTTCTGCTTACTTATGCCTCTTTGTTTCTACCAGCTGTCTCCCCATCAATATAATCCCATTTCATAGAATAACTTCCTGTAGTTTGCATACATCACTAAGTATTGTGCAGTATATATTACTATACAGTGCAGTCAGAGAGGAGAAAACATGAGCCACCATTAATACTGCAGATAAAGGAATACCTGATACTGTGAGTAGTGATTTTCAAAGCATGGATAAGGTCTCAGATAGCTGCAGGTGGAATTTGTGGTTCAGACTAACTCTATTTTGATATAGGAAGAATTTTTTTTTTACTCTAAATCATATATATTTTGCCATTAAATGCAAATTTATCAAAACTTTCTGTTGAGATTTGAAAAAATTGTAATACATTAAAACCTTTTTGCTGTTATATTTTAAAAGCTTGCTCAAACTTGATACTCAGGACACCTACTTGCCCTGTTGAAAACAAATACATTTCACTATTTTCTTTCTCCAAAATGAGGACCTGGAGGTTACCACATAGGTAGAGAAGAACATCCTTTGATGTGAATGAGACTTTCTACATGTATTTGAAGGCAGAATTTTTCGCCGGTAGTAAATATTTCTGTAGTACAAAAATAAAATGGATAACATGTTCAAAGAGCAAAAAGGTTAGGTGAAGAAAAAGAGCAAAAGCTATAATAGTTTCCAGATTCCGCTGTGGCACAGGAGTTTATTTCTTTTGTATCTGACCTCACTGACAAGATCCAAGACTTAAAATTCTGAAAATTGGGCAGAGCCAAAAAAAAAGTATCTACAGTTTACACTTTTTAATCTTAAAAGAAGCATGAAATCATATCAAGCTAAAATAAACAACAAGAGATGCTCTTCTTGCACTGACCTGTTGCAGGATATGGTACCCAATGATGGCAGAAAAAACATTCAGATCTGGGTACACACTGTAACAATATTCTAGTTTTAAGAGGCATTCCCACAAATCTCAAAAATGTTAAAAGTTTTCAGTGAGTGTTTCTATATCTCACAATAGAGTGTGAAACAAAAAAAAAAAGTATTCAAACAATTTTAAATGTCATTGAACTTTTTTTCTAAAACTTCATTATAACAAATTCTACAAACTGTTTTTTATTACAAAATATGTCATATGAAAAGCTCTTTCTGAGCCATGGTCCTCCTCTAAATTACTAAAAAGTCACTGATGCGCGATTTATTGGTTACAGTATAATATCTCACTTCTACCATTCTTTCTTATGAAGGACTTAATAATATCTACAGACGATGATAAGAAAAGCTAAATATACCCCTTGGGAAAAAAAGAGGAAGAGAAACATATATAAGCACAAAATAAAAATTACTTTTCACAGTTCTTTATACACTCTATATTGGTTGTGAAATCTAATTTGTAACAATGGAACCAAAATATATTACTAATTGAATATTATTTTAGGTGTAGCTATAACTACCCTCTCTCAGCCTCCCAGCCATTTCAGAAAATAAATGTACAGCTGTGTTTATCACAAAATAGAAATGAAAGGTTTATTCAACGGTAATTTTTCCCTATCTAGGATAACTCAGCATTTATTATAATGATACTCAAAGCAGGAATATTTTACAAGTCCTACACTTTCATATCCTATGATTGCATTAGTTTTCCCACAGAAATAAGACTAGATGATCAGTAACATCTGGAGAAACTGGTGCCCATAGCTATTAGATGTTGGAAACTGTGGACCAAACTCCACTCCATTCTCTACTACAATCCTATTTTCCAAGTATCACATATGAAGACTTGGACTTGTCATGCCCGTCCACCTGCCTGCGGAGAAAATCAACAAACCAAACAAAAAGGGAGAGAGAAAGAAAACAAGAAGGAAGGAAGACATGTCTGGCATACAATATTAGAATGAAGAAACACAATTATAGAAAAAAGCATACTGTGTAAGGGAGGAGGTGTGAAATTCAACTGTGTAACTGTATGGATTACAGTTTGCAATGAGTACCTGATCCACCTCTAAGCTTTCTGTGGCTTTTTGTTTGGTTGTTTGGTTGGGGTTGTTTGTTAGGTTGGTTTGGGGGAGTTTTTTGGATGCTGCAATCATGTTTTGCCTGCATAATAATAGATCCAGAGGAGGAACATCCTAATATGACAGTCATGTGTTTTGATATCAGACAGTGAACATGACAACATTTCTTCTTTAATTACCATCAAATATTCACCTAATGAACGTGTTTTAAGGACCAGATGTGAGCAGAACAAACCTTGCAACAGCATTTTAAAAAATACATTGAAAGCAAATTTAATATATAAAAGGATCTTTCTGAAAGAAAATTAGGATTATTTCCATTTGCAATGATGCCAGCTTATGCAGCTTTCTAGTATGATATCTCCACCTTTCATTTTATTCCCTAACATGCTGAAAATATCCCCAGACTTTTAGAATTAGTTACAAAGGCACATTTGGCAGACTCACCACCTTAGATAGCATAAATTTTAATCTGATTCTGTAACCAAGAGAATCTTTTAATAAAGAGATTAAAATATTTAATTTTTATTCTTTGTGCTCAAGAGGACAATGTTTGACCCTGATGACTAACTGAAAGCTAAATTTTACAGCATTATACTGGATACTAATTAAATGAGTTGGGACACTTTTCCAGCAATGCAATAGTTAACAAAAAAATCCTCCGTATTAAAAAAACCAAAAAAATGGAAGGACTAAAGGAAATGGACAATGAAAAACACCCAAAAGTGCCTACGTAAAATCATCAGAAATTAAGTGGGAGATCATAACAGAATTAGATTAAAAATAAAGAGGATTATAATTTAATTAAATTGGTTTGTGGCAGAGTTACAGATCATTAGATTTTTTTTTTGTTTCTTTGTTTTTGTAATATCCTATTTTGAGATAAGAGAGTTTTTCAGCAGGAACCGGAGTTGTTTACAAAGATGATGCAAAATTGTGTCTTTGCAGTCAACAACAGTTACTTGATTTGCAGCAGCCTTAACTAACATCCTCAGTCCTGAACTCTATTCCTCTAATAAACACACCTTGATGTAAATTGACAATATCCTCCCAAATAAAGCCCAATTTTTGCACCATGAGACTGTGTAAATGAATTATACTGCTTTAATGACATCCATACTAAGATCTAAATCTGATGCTTACCCAGAGTAAAAATATTTTACAGTCTGTGCTAGAATATCTAATAACACTTCCCTGTGTGTGTATGCAAATTTCATTTGTTTTTCTGACAGAGAACAATATCTGGCTTGGGAAAAAAAAAAAAACAAAACCAAAACCAAAACCTTGATAGTTCTTCCATTGCTCTTTTCTTTCTTTAACCAGCCCTGCATTTCTTGCATCATGCTTATAATGATGTGGTGAAACTCCTTGCTTCTAAGATTACATTTGCTCCTACTTAATTATTCCAGGAAAAGTATCCATGGATGGAATAAGCCATGCTAAAACAGTACTGTCATACTCCCCTTGAAGCTCTGACTGTACCAGAAAGGAATATTCGTTTCCATCAGACCAACTGATGGAACATCCAGCTGATCTCATGAGATAGCTACGCAATTGCTAGAGCTGACACAGGACTGTGTGTGAACTCATACTTGAAAGGGAGAGGAGAGTAAAGAGAAGGATGGGCATGAGGAAGAAAAGGACTGGGAGAAAGGAGTGAGCAAGAGTGACCAAGGCTTTAAAGTAGCAATTCACTAATATACTGGCTTATGACAATCGTGTAAAAGCTGAACAAGTTTCAAGGCTTCTAAGCATTACATTTAGGAAAGGGTGTTGGGTTTTCTGCCTTTTGCTCTCTGGATAGTAGGAAAAGACTTTGGCAACACAGTGTGCTGATGAATTCAGTGCTTGATAAACTTTATAAATTTAATTTTTAAATTACCTGATATTTTTTGTCACTAAACACAAGCTATTGCACACCATTAATCACCAAGTTACATCATTTTGTTTTTTCAAGGAAAGGTAGCGAACAAGATGCCCACATGCTTACAAAATTCTTTTACAGTGAACTAAAGCACCCACTTACTTGAATCACAAGCAGATCTGTACATTTTCTATTCTAGTTCTATTATCAGTTTTAATTGCCACATCACCAATATTGAGTATTGCGTAACTCTTTTATTTAAAATTTTGAAGGCATGTTGTTTCACAGGGCTAGTATGAAAAATATATTTTTGAAATTCTTAAAACAGCACATTTAAATCCTTCCAAATTAATCTAAATCACTTTTTTAAAAAAGAAAGAAAAAATGTCCTTAAATAAAGAAAACATGTTCTTTTTTTGTCACACACATACTTGTACCCTTTAAAAATATGAAAAATATTCCTTTCATTTACATCCTTATTCAAACTGTAGGCACTAAAAATTCAAATGAACCCTAATTAGAGTTATTATCATAGAGCTTCAGTAGAACAGTTCTCATCTATGTTAAAGAAGTTTCTAGTTCAAAGGAAAACTCTTTGCAGTGAAAGTCATGCATAATTTTTTTTCTCTTGTCAGAAATCAATCATGGTTTTGTCATCATTAAGGAGAAGAGTTGGCCTTTTTTAAGATAAAGGATGAAAGTACCTGGTCATTAAATACCCCTACTTAATTAAAATACCCCTACTGATAGGCTCCTATTTAAATTTATAAAAAAATTCTTCACCATTCTCCAATTGATATCAATGGGCAACAGACAAAAAATAACACATATAAAGAAAATTAAACAGTGCAAAAGTATAGATATAAATTTCCACACATATCAAGATTTGGTGTGATATACATGACAGAGAAGGCAAGGTGATAATGTAAGTGAAATTCATCACTGTATAAAAACCCCACAGAAATAAACTTCCAACCTATTGTTGACAATGGAAATTCTATAATTCATGTATTAAGCTCAAGAGGCCATGCACACAAGTTTGCCTAAAAATACTGATTTCCTAAAATCCAAATACTTAGTGTGTCACTATGTGCTTTTGGAGCTCATAAAATCGTAAGATAATCCAGGCTGATCAGGTAAACTTTGGGAAGTCTCCAATCTAACCTCCTGCCCACAAGAAAGAGCCTGGCTCTGTCCTCCTAATCACCTTTTCTTTTATATACATAGACAAAAAGACAAAAGTGACCGTGAGGGCCTGTGTTGTTCTTGCTCAACTTTACAAGGTCTCTGTGGGCCTGTGTCTCCAGCCTGCCCAGGACATTCTCTACAGCAGCCCTGCCTCCAGGCTTGTCAGCTGCTGTCCCTTGTTTGTTGTCATACTTAGACTTGGGAAATGTACCAGGGTACCTTCTGCTTCCTCCTACAGGTCACTGATAGAGATAAGAAACAGGCCAACTCCAAGGAGACACTCCAGAGGTGCTCCAGTTGTTACTGACCTCCAAGCAAAGCACCAGTCACCAACCACAGTCCAAACGTGTTTTCATTCATTCTCTATTACTCCCTGAGAGAACAAAGACTGTTACCTCCCAACACAGACTGCTGTGGGAGACCATGTCCAAAGCTTTTTTAAAGTCAAGAGGAAAAAACTTTTAAGATCTAATTCTTACCCATAGGCTTTTTTCCTCTCATCTCACATCAGAGCAATGAAACATTAGACAGAACCTATTAGCTGTTGCTGTACACAGCTAGAAAATAATAGAGAAAGCTCTTTCAACAGAATATTTTTTCTGAAATATTAGCACAATACGTTGGTTTTTAACTAGCTAAAGCAGATACCACCTTCTTTTCTTTCTTTGTTTTTCTTAACTTAGGCAGCTTGCACTGAAGCCACCATCCACATAAGCCTTTCCAAACTTTCTGAAAGGAAAAGGCATTTTTTCAGGTGATGTTATTAGTGGCAGTATGAAAGCCTGATAAAATTAAATGATTCACTGAAGTGTATTGAAAAAAACTTATCTCTCTAGGCTTCATTTCCTTTAGACAAACAGGAATCCACTGAGAAAAATTTGGTTTGGATATAGCACCAAAGAATTTTATTAATGTGTTACTTAATCATATTTATCCCACAAATTCTATTTCTTGCCTCTTTCATTATCTTAATTAGTCAAATGGAAACAAAACAGAACAAAATGCAGCATGAGATAAAGACTTCCATGAAACCAAAGAATCTTGAGCTATAAAGACAATTTTTGCCCACTGAAAAACAAACTGACTTCCTTTTTTGTCAATTAGATGATCATGTAATTCCAGCTGTAATTTATGTCCAGGACTCCAGTAAGCAAATTACCTATTCCAATCCGTAATTCAAGGTCTGAAACATCTGGCTGTGGGGTACTTGGGGCCAGTGAATTTAGTCTTAGATTTGACTTAGATACAGAAAATTAGATTACTATCCAAATACTCTTGGTATCTTGCTCTGGAAAATAATTCTGCTTCCCTTATTCATAAATAGTCAATGAAAGAAAAGAGCACACAGAACATACTCAGCAAGTATGTAGAGCTGGTTGGATATAAGCAGGCAATTCCTGTTCATGTTTTATGAAGCAGTCATCGTATCCTGCTTTTTCATACGTCAGGCGAAGGCATCAACAAGAGATGGATGGAAAAATGCACCGCAGGTTCATACAGAACATGGGAATGGACAAAGATGTGCTCTGTGTACAGAGCAGGAAGACTTCACAGCAAGCTGGGAGGTGTCTGTTCTTTCCACCTGTTTTGTCTACTCTTTGAACAGGACAAAAAGGGAGGCTAAATTCAGTTGAGAGGAGACAAAAGTCTAGCTAAAGGAAGTGATGTTTTATCTTTGACTTCTGAGGAATGGGGAGTACATCATTATCTGTCTTCTACAATCTCTAAAACTTTATAAAATTTCTGGTTCTCTGTTTCTTGGTGTCTGTTTCTTTGGGTTTTTGGTATTTTTTTGGATTGGTTGGTTGGGTTTTTTGAGGTGTTCTTTCTTGAGGGGTGTATTTTGTTTTGTTTTCTTTAACTAAATTTGTGATCTAATCTTATCCAAGTCTCTCTCGTTACCTTAGCAAGATAAACACTTTTCTAATTTCAAATACTTTCTTGAACTGCACACAAAAATTAATTGTAGTTTCTTTAGATAGCAGTGATTAAATTGTCAGGCAACAGTTTCAGTGCGGCAGTTTTTCTGACATTCTTCAAAAGGTGGAATTAAATCAAGCATTATCAGGCTAAGAGATCTTTTTATCTTCTCACTCAGTGTTACCTTTCAGTCTGTAGCCTACAATATGGATGCTGAGTAGTCTTCCATAGCGCTTTTGCACCCATGAATCTTGTAGCCTACAATGCAACTACTGTTTTAGGCATGAAAGTATAAAGTTTCTTTGTTTTGAAAATGAAGCACAAATTTGTAAAGTTTACAGTTTTCAGTGATTGTGGTCAAAGACACCAGGCACAGCCTGATTTCAGAAACATTTTATAAATACGGAGTAATTCTACAAATATAATTCTAGACTTACCCCATGGCAAAAAGGAAAACATAAGCCATTGACCTGTATTCCCATAATCAATATATCACTGACAACATTTCCAATTAATTATATGTATATATATACCCAAACTGGTTGCAAAGAATTTTAGGTTCATGTCTAGTCTGACTAGATGCACTGAACAAACCAAATCTTGAGGTCCAAAGGAAGAGCTGTTTAGACATCGCTAACCCATTGCTATAAAAGCTTGAAGTAAATGAGAATTTATATGTAAGATCATTTTACTAATAAATAAACAATCTGCAAGGGTATGTGGGAGAATAATATCTGCTCTTTTAAGGGTATCTGGACAAAGGAGCCATAAACTAGAATTTACAGAGGCAAACCTGAGTGACAATTGATAAGGAAAGTCATGATAAGAATAAACCCAGCCAATCACCCTAATTGGTGTGGAGGTGAGGTTTTGTTTTTCTTCCGTATGATTGTCTGAGTAATGACCTTGCAAAATTGGGATGATAAGGGAGAGAGACAAACAGATATAAAACCTGAACAATTACCCTTAATGGAGACAATAAGCAGAAATGTACCTGTTAATTCACACTAATTGATGGGCTACCAAGAAACTGCAGGCCATCTGAGTCTTTGCAAATGGTAAGGAGACAAAGAGGATACTGCAGGTGGGGAGGGCAGAGGAACTATGCCAACTGATGAATCAATGTGCAAGTGAAGGTAATCTGGGAGGGGGAGTAGACAGAAAAGGGTATAAAAGGGGCCAGCTTCATGTAGAATGAGACAAGTCAGTACACTTGTCTGCGCCTGATCACCAGTCTATCCAATAATCTCATCAATTCTTTTCTCAGTTCTCTCACTGCATGATCTCAGTCTCTATCCCATGTGTATGTGTGCCCTGCATGCACAGCTGGTGGACCCTGATCAGACTGAGTGTCAGGTACTGGAGCCAGACTGGGGTACAGGCACCCCTGGCCCGTGGCGTCAGCTACTGCAGCAAGTGGGGTCTTAGCAACAGCTACTGAAATGAACTGGGATCTCTAACTTCCAGCTGCAGGGACTGGAATGGAGTGTGTGTTCCCAAATCCTGCTTCTGGGAGGACTGGTGTGAGTGAGGGTTTCTGCACGGGCAGCTGGAGCAGGACCATGGGGCACAGCCTATGTGCCGGCTGCCAGCCGCTGGGGGCTGAGAAGTGTTTGTCTCTTACTCAAACCAGGTGAGTGTGCACTTCTGTGTGATTGTGTCTGGAGAACTTCCACTCAAATTTTAAACTGGACTCCACAGCAAGTAAAGGACCCTTTGTTTTAGGCCAGGGTAATGGGTTAACAGGAGGTCCATGTGCTGCAGGGGACTTGAGAATGTGGAGCTCATGAGAGATAAATTTGCCAGCGAGCATTGAACTGCACCAGCTGGTGAGTCAGGGACTGTGAAGCAGGTAAGGAGCCACTATCTGGGCAGGTGTGCCAGGCAGACAGAGTGTCCATGGTGGTACTGGAGGGACCTGTCTGTCTGTGTGTGCTTGTTAACTTGGAGAGCGTCAAAGAGAGTGGCAGGTAGAGAGGAGGGTGGGGCTGTGCTTCTATCACTTAGAGCAGTTAATTTGATGACTCAAAAGGACTCCATAATGGCTGTTCCCAACATCCTGAACACACTCAAAAAGTTTGGAATTAACAAATATCAGTGTGAAGATGTACTCTCTGAAGTATATGGTACAGAGAGATCATAAAATTACCTAAGCTTTCCACACTTGAAAGTATTTCCTGTTATTTTGAGTGCTCTTGCAGAGAGGTTTTAGCAGTAACAAAACACAGTAGATAGGAGGAAAGAAAAGAAATGTGAGCAGCAGCATTTTCTCAGTGGTACCAAGAAAGCACTATGTTTTCAGAGTCTTCCTTCCTAGTTCTATGTGTAATTCAGTTAATGTTTCTGCTAGCTCCTGGACAGCAGGAAGTACAAGTGCCTGAGAACATTTATTTTAAACATTAAACACGGTATTAGCTGCATTAATCAGACACATGCTAGCATGAGGAGAGGGAGTGGAAGGGAGGCATGAAAGTTTCCAACATCTTTGATTGTGTTACAGCTAAAGAAACCTTGAAATATTTTATCCTCTGGCCTTACACTCTTCTGTCTCTTCATCTGTTATCTCACTGACAGCCTCTTTGAATCATCACTCTTAGCAGTCTCCTATTTTAATGCCCATCTCTCATTAGGTAGTAGACTGTTTTCCTCTTTGTCAGACTATGAGTACAACTGAAAACTGTTCATTTTTTTTTAAATAAGCTTTTCCAACAACACAACATGGAATTTAACTGTCTACCATTTTTCAAGTAAATATCATTAAAAAATTAAAACATTTTTTCATTATAGAAATGGAATTTTTTTCTTTAGAACCAGAGTTCAGTCACTGCACAGTGTGTTCCTTTGCCTTTGACATTTAGCAGCATGACTGATTGATAACTTAGCATTACTTAGGTACGAGATTAATCTCCAAGTAGATTCAAGAGAAGGAAAAAAGAGACATTGAAATTTTGCCTTTATACTTGAACTGCTGTAAATTAGAAAAGTAAAAAATGTAATTCATCAATTTTTATGCATTGACAGACAGCAGCATTTCTTTACAAATACTAAGAGAAGGAATAAGAAATCTTTAAGCCAAAACTTAATACAAATATTTAATTTGTATATAAAATATCTACAACATTCCTCATAATTTTTGAAAAATGCCCTGCCATCTAAAGAAAAATTAATTAGTATATGGGAACAACCATTAGCGTCTCACGTAGCATAGGAAATTCAGAAAAAATAACAGTTATATTATCCAAAGTGTATGTAGCAAATTTAAAATAATTCCACATTAAAAGAATTCTTAGCTGTTACAAGAAAAAAAAAAAAAGTACATTTAACCATATCAGAAAACCATTTGAGAAGTTTTACTTGCATTTGAAAGGGCAGAAATGGAGACACTTCTGTGGGCTATGCCTGTATCTCAAAACTGCTTGGAAAAAAACCACACCACCAAAATGCCCACACTATCACAGAGGCTATAGTAGTCATGACATGCTATATGCCAATCCACTGGCATAGATAATGTTTCCTGGGACAGGAGTTGACAGGCAGTATATCAAACTTGGGCCAGCATCAAGCTTTCTTGGACATAGTTAAATTACTATTAAAATTTATTTTCAGTGTTCGAGTGCACCACCAGCTCCAGCAGAGGACCATGACTGGACTCTCTGACTTTTATGTCTTCACCACCCTCATTCAGAGGATTTTGAAGGACTTCTCAATTAGCGGATCCCCATTTTGTCCCTTTTTCCCTCTTGGATGATGCAACACATTCAAGAATCAGAGTGACACCCTAAGTATATACTTCTGGAATATCCCTTCACATAAATAAAATCAGTCTTTAAATTATAAAAGAGCAATAGATTTTCCACTTAAATTGCAATTTAAAGACTAGTCTGTTCTTGACACAGGAGCAGGACAATGGATGAAATATCGTGTTAGTCTGCAAAGAGTATTTTCTAAATTTTGTTTTCGTCACAGTATAGCACTGCAGAAAACCAGCAAATTAAATAATTTTAAATTAAAATACAATGTAATATAATATAATATAATACAATATAATATAATATGGAGAACAAACTGATTAAAGAAATTCAATTCCCTGATTAAGACTTTAGAAAAAAAAATCTAGAAAACAAACATATCTTAGAATGAAAAGCAAGCAGTAAGTGAATGTAATTACATTCTTCAGCTGAATTCTCCATATATTAATATATTTTTACACAAAGTAAATACTTTCAGACCCAAGGACTTGTCATCTAGTTATACAAAATTCTACCTATTAATATCATTGTAGATGAAAATGTGCTTGCTAAGTGAGCTATTGTTTAAAACAAAAAATCCAAAGGAGCTGCTTTGTTGTATCTTTCGAAAGGATGTTTCATTGTTTACAAGCAACGAATACTGAGTCATAAAGCATTAGTAATGACTCAGAATGTCTTGATGCCTCATCTTATTTTCTTAACTATAAACCAATTCGGAAAATTTTGCCAGAACATTAGATGTGATCCACTGAGTTAAGAACATATTGTATTATCTCTTTTGAGAACTGGAATACATGTTTGGTTAGTAAAAGTAATTTGCTCCCATTTCCAAACACGTAATTGAATATAATTAGAACATAACTATCTCCTGTTTATAAGCATATGAAAACTATATTAAAATTCCTAATTAACTCTGAAAATTCGAGAGCCAGAAAATGCCAGAATTATAGTCTACCTTAAAGTGCTTTATGTTTTATGGTGTAAGTTTCACATCATGAACTGAATACTGTCACCAACATACTGCCCTCAATTAATTCAGTTCCTGAGATGGATGGTATTCACTGACTGTGGAGCTATTCAGTGCTGGAGTTTTGGGTTTTCTTATTAGTGTTGGGGGTTATTTTCTCATTCACTGTGTGGATCAATGCATTATTAACTGCACATTATCCAAATTATATTAATTTTGTCGTGGGCTTTTCTGTGGTTTTCCTATCGCATCATTTATCACCACAATTCCCATCTGAGACAAAAATTACTTGAGATCATTATTAAAGCTATTTAATGGATCAGAGGTGGGCATAGACAAATTTATGCTAAAATCATTGAACGTGACTATGCATTTGAGCCACCTAATTTTTTAAAAGTTCTCAACAACTTTAAGAGGCTTCTCATGTTCCTAGCACGAATGCTAAAATAGTTCAATTATTCATGCTTTCCAGAACCCAAGTTCCATCAACAGAGATATGCAAGACATCATTGACTTGCTGCAGGCACTTTGTTTATGGAATTTTCCTAGCACCACACAGCAAATTCACAGCCACAGAACCCAAGTGCTGCTCAACTGTCATGGACAAAAGTTTCTTAAATTCCGTAAGTGACATTTCTGAACAGACTGAACAACACTCTTCTCACAGTGCCCCAATTTACTACAACCTCTGGTTTATGACTTAGGAAAATTAGTTTTATTGCCAATCAAATCAGAGTAGGGTAATGAGAAATAAACCTTAAAGAACACCTTCCCCCAACCTCTGCTTACTTCTGGGGCTCAATTTCACCCCTGATTTTCTCAACTTCCTCCCACCAAGCAGCACAAGGGGTTGCAATCAGTTCATTGCATTTGTCTCTGCCAGTCTGTTATGATCCAGTTTTAAGGTTCTTAGAAATGCCTCTGCCTGAATTAAGGTGCAAACGAGACCACATGCCAGTGACAATAGTAAGGGTTTTATTTGATGGTAAATATGAGAGAGAGAAAGAGAGAGAAAGAAAGAAGTAGAAAATAGGTGGGGGGGACAGAAAGAATGACAGGGACAGAATAAGGAAAATATCACCACTCCATGGATCCCAGGGATGTTTGTTGATCCTCTCCAGCTGGTCTTCTTGGTGGTGAAGGTCTCCCCCCAAAAGCACAGAATCCGATGGGTTTATATGCCCTTGAGCCAGGTAGCAATGTCCAGGCATGTCCCCCTGGGGTGGGGGTCAGTCTCTCACAGCAGACTCTGGGTCTGTTGCACCATGTGCAGTCCTGTGGGGCCAAGCCTCTCACGTGAAAGTCCCGTGGATGTGGCCTGTGGGGGTTCCACAGCTGGGCCACTTTGTGTAATGGAGGATGGGTGTTCATTGCCTCTCACCAGAGGTTGCACCATGCACCCAAAACCTCCTCCTCCCCCCTCGGTTGCGGGGAGTCTGTGTAAACCTGGCTTCTGTGAGCTGTGCTCTCCCCCACCCCAAACTCAGCCGGGGATAGCTGCAGCTGGTGGCTTTGGCCTTTTGTGGATGCAAACCTTTCCCTCAGCCCGAGATGATTGAACAATGCTTTATCTAGTCAACAGTTTGACTTTCAGTTCAAAGTCCCACCTTCAGGGAAACTTCTTCGGTTGTAGCTTCTTTATCAAGAGAAAAACTTTATATCAATGTTTGAGGCATGAACTATCTTCAGTCTCTGACACACTCCTTCCTCCTTGGGATAAGGACTCCTAACACACTTCCCCTGCCCCAGTGTGGAGTTCCTCCGTGAACTTCTCCAATGCGAGCCCTTCCCACAGGCTGCAATTTTTCACTAATTGCTCCAGCATGGATCCTTCTGCTGGAATACATATTTGGTTACTACAAGTAATTTGCTCCCATTCCCAAACATGTAATTGAATATTATTAGAACATAACTATCTCCTTTTTATAAGCACATGAAAACTATATTAAAATTCCTAATTAACTCTGAAAATTCCGGAGCCAAAAAATGTCAGAATTACAGTCTCCCAGTCTTCTGCTGGACAGGGGAGAAGCTTCTGGCAGCTTCTCACAAAAGCCATCCCTGTAGCAACCTCTACTCTACTACCTGGCACTATCACTTACTCAACTATGGTAGGACATGTGGATTCATAGGGTAACAAGTAATGTGACAGTTTCCTGCTTTCAATGTCTGTATTTGATGTATATGAAGCTCGACAGCTGAGAGAAAAAAAAGAAAAGGAAGGTGTTTTGGGGTGACTTTATGATGTCGTATCCCCTATCATCGCTCTATGCCCCAACATGATTCCTGTGCCTTTCTGTGTCTTTAAAACTGGGTGCAAGAGAAAGAAAAAAAGTCAGACAAACTTTTCAAAGCTGTTTGTGCTCCAAGGTCACTCTATCTTCTCTGTGTGCTTCTGCGGCAGCAAGCACGGAGGAAGCACCCTTTTCCTGCTTTTCAGCCAGCTTTCAGCTCTGTTTATCTGGAGAGAGATGGAGCATTAAATATTTTTTTCTCCCTGAGACTTTGGCTTCTTCTCTTCTGGACTGTTCAACAATACCAGAACATACTGGGAGACCCTACACCACTGGCCTGGAGCAGGGCCTATGCCGACCCAGCTCCGAAGAGGAGAGAGAGAGACTACGTCCAAAGAAAGGCCTCTAAAATCTTATCAGGTTTCTCTCCCCAGTGAGAGGTTTTATTATTTAGCATTATTATTCTTTTCCCATTGTGCATTGTGTCTGTTAAAGAAATAGTTTTTTCCTTTCACTTTCCTTGGAGGAAAATTTTTTTTTTCCCAAACCTGGTGGGGGAGGGATGGTTGAAACCTGCCTTCTATCAGAGGACATTCATCTTTGGACATTCCTCCTAATTTGTCTCAAACCAGGAGAGAAGGCCATAATCCAAGTCCTCAGTCTGCTTTCTGGATATTGCTGTGGTTCACTCCTTTCAGAGCCTGCTGGCTTTCCAACACTAAAACACACATACACACATGATGTGAAGAAGCAGGATGGTTATCCATTAACATCTGACTGACTGATTGTTATACAATTGAAATTTCATAGAACATTTTAAGTGGAATAATATTATAACCAGCTTCACTCAAGTCACTCCTAGACAGGAAAAATGTCCATATATTGGACATCTAAGACAACATTATCACAGATCATTTGAAGACTCTTTGCCCCTCTGAATCAAGTAATTTGTAAAACTCTTACAAAGCAAGATTACTTGAACTATCTGCACAAGTAAATTAAACACCTGAGCTTTTGTCAACAAATTTGTGGATTTATAGACGAAACACTATACTCTGATACTGCTAAAGATCACATAAATTGGTCAATAGTAAGATAATAAATATTCTATAAAGAAACAGTATCTGAAATTGCATTTAAGGGAAATAGGTCTTAGAAAAAATATGTGACTCCAGAAATTTGCAATGAAAACTGATGATTTATTTCCGTACATACACGCACAAATTGCAAAACTATTCTTTACTGTTTTCCTCTTGAACCACAGGATCTACTTTAGTTTAAATGTAAAAATGACAGAGTAAAAGTTAAATTTATCTTGTGCACTTAGAATCTAGCACAGCCCCTTTCAGGTCTCTGATGAGAGCATCTTGTACAGAAAGTACTGCTTAAAGGCCTAAATCTGTGAGATTGAGAAGCCCAATCTGCCTCTCTAACAATAGTAAATCTTGCTTAGTCTTTCTTAAAACAGTTTTTAAAATACAGCAAACAGATGGAATCTGAAAGAATAGGATTTGATGACCTAGAAGAAGATTTCTCATGCTGTTATGATTTCTCATAACACAGTGAGGTGGTATGGAATAACCTTGAGATCCTAGCCATCGTCCCTTCTGGTTACTGCAAAAATTAACACTGTCCTGGCCAGAACCAGGACAATGTCTAATGATTTTTTATTTTTGTTTGCTCTTTATCTTTTGTAGATATGTTGACTAAGCTGGTATAACCTAGAAATCAATCTGCTACAGAATATGAAGTTCAGCTGAACCTGCTTAGTTGGGATGAACTAATAAAAATACCTGTGAGGAAATCAAATGTTAGTGACATCAGTAATAATGTGTTCTTAAGCTGCTCTTCCATATCTGAACTATTTCATAGGAAGTGAAGAATTACAAAGCACTGCAATGTGCTTAAATGTAGGGAAAAAGGGTAGGAAAAGTAATAGAAACTACAACCATGTATTAGCAATCTACAAAGCTACAAATATGTGAAAATATGTAAAAGCTAAAAATCTTTAGGCATTATTTAAAGCATGTTTTAACAGAGCAGGAGAGACCTTATGGGCCTCAATATATTAACAGCTTATGTTGGTTTTCAGAGAACCTGAGAAGACAAATTAGCTTGAGGTTGCACAGGTTTTTTCCGTTCAGTTATTTTTGTTTGAAAGAAGTCAAGTAGACAAAACTACTTTCTGGTTTACAGAAAAAAATCAAATCAGTGTTTGAAAAGTTCAGGACATATTATAAAGAGATATGCAGATAACACAATATGAAAAGCCAAAAGCTCATGAGCTACTCTAAATAAGTAGGTCATAATTTGTTTCAGTATTTACAGGAGAGATTAACTCCCAGACCAAGCTATTTCATTAAAAGAGACTTTGATCTCCTACATTATATAAATATATTTGTCCACTTACATATCATACTTGAAATGTTAAAAGCCTGACAAAGTAATACTTAGGTAAGAATATACTGTTGCACACACAAGGAAAAACCATCAAGCACAAACACAGAAAACCAGCAATTTGTACTGACAATTTACCTCAAAAACTCTAACAGCTGGAAACCCATAAAAGTCATCACACCACAGCTATGCCACAATCATGTTCTGTAAACTGACTGGGGAAAAGTACAATACCTAAGTCATTACACACAGATAAGAGAGGGGAGGATAATGAAAATGCTGTTTCTCAGATCACATTGACAAACGAATGAGAGAATTTGTATCCAGGCCAACTAGTTCATAGAGAAAGCAGTGATGCTAAAGCCTCCAAGGGAACATTCTCAGAAGTCAGAATTAATAGCACACTTCTGAAAAGCATAGCCTTATCCCTGAGATGCTTCAGTTGGCAACATCAGCCAGCACCTGGCTAAACTAGCAGAACTACGAGTCTGGAGTGAAAGATGTTAGCAGCCAGGTTGTGAGAAAAACAGCCAGCTACAATACCAGACTGAAAAACAAACCAACAAAACAATCCATCTGACTAATTGAATAAATGTAAAATACTTGGGAAGCCATTCAACACTTGCATAGTCAGGGGAGAAAAAAAAAAGCCTAAAAATGTTTTAGACAGCTTAGTTTCATTGCAGGGGGAAGATATGCAAATAGATCCTGATTTCTTGCTGACATGAAGTGACACTGCAATGCTTTCATTTGTGAGCTGAAAGGGCTAGAAGAGACTAGACCCACAGAACTCCATCCAGGCTCCAGGCTGCTGCTTTGAGCTGAATACCCTACAGCCTCTGATCCCGGTCCTGCCCAGCAGGCAACAGCTCTCTTTGGGGGACAGGGTCTGAGCACTGACATAGGGTGGATATGTATACAGCATGCTGAATCTAAAGGCTAGGCTCCTGACTTTTAAGGGACTTAACATGCCCCCAAGCATGCAGACTCCAATCCTGTAACAGCTTCCTGAAGGGGCATTGAAATTGTGTATAATGTATAGGAGGAGCTTACAGCTCCAAAGAGAAGGTAGCGCTCTAAGCAGGGAGCTTACTAGCAGATGTACCTGAGACAGAGTCTATGAATCAAAGTAAATCCAGATTTTTGTTATTTACTCTAGTATGGAGAGAGACGTCTCCTTCAAATTGGGATCCATATTAACTCACCTGCAGGGTTAGCCTTGTAAAGGACACCCCCTCCCCCCTTGATTTTTTTAGTAGTCCTTAAATATAAATTGCTCTTCAGCACTGATGCCACTATTTTATCCAAGAACTGAGCAGCTGAAAAAAGTATTGTATATCTGTTTTTAAATTCATACGTTTAAAAAATCCCCTCTAAAATGCTTGAAGCAGCTCTCTAATGTTGTGCTTCTTATCGAAACCAAAGGCTTTTTCAAGATATATTGGCTGAATTCAACTGTGAAATTTTGAACTGTCATAATTTCTCATCTTCTGAATCTATTTGAACACAACTTCCAACCATCCAGTTCTGCACTGTGTATTTACAGGGTTGTTAATGACTCTCACTGATTGTATTTTTTGCCTCACAAACTCCAAAACAAATGGAAATTTATATTTATCTTTAATAGAATTCTTTGCAACCAAAACCAATATGCTTGTTTTTACATCAATGTCCTGTGGCAAATGAAGCTGGAATTTATTAGCATCACCCCAAATACCTCAAAATACATGCAACATCCATTTAATATAGTGTGGTTTAAGACTTTCCATGTAAATGTTATATTTCATTACCTTGTATTTTTTGCAGAGACTTAGTTAAGAGATAGAGAAATTATCTTCTTGAAATGGAAGCTAATTTATGTCTAGGAAGGAAAATCTGGTGATTTTCACAGCAGTCACAGGCTAAGATGCTTCTTTCCTAACAAAACCCTGATGGTTTTACTTAGGGAATTGAGAAAATACACAGAATTTATCTGCAATGCCCCTACTCACAAAAAACAACAGAGGTGACACTTTGGCCACAGAAGATCTATATTTGTCAAGACAGTTTATTGCACATGCATGGGTAGGTTACTGGATAAAGGCATGGTGATGGGAAGACCCTGTAAGACATACACAAGTTATTCTCTTCTTTATTTCACCTTCAGTTACACTCCTGAGGCAGTGCTGAGTCAAAACATGAAGGAATATTAATAGGAACATGCACAATCAACAGGAATGTAAAAATTAGCTTTTATACCATAGCACACTCTCCCATGGATTTCTCTCTTCGTACCAAAGCATGACAAGGTTATGTTCCTCCATCTTTTCTTCCTTTCCCTGTTTTCTACAGAGAGGAATTGTGCTTGTCACAGTCAGTTTCAGATGAAAACCACAATACAATCTGTGCTCAGCTGTGTTAACCAGAGACCAAAGCTATTTTTAAAAGAAATTATGAGTCCACAGCTAGAGGAACTATTTCCAAATAGCACCTCTCATATGTTAACTTTGGAGAAGACATCTCAAAATTAATAGGTTATTCAAGACAAACTTTTCATTGCTACCTCAGCTCTAGTACAATTCTTTCCAAGGGGCAAAAAGATACATTTCCTGAAGGCAGTTACTGCCTAAACGGCATACGAAACTGAACATCCAAACTGACATGGTAATACACTGTTTTTGAGAATGCATTTCTAAGTACAGTAGGACAACTTCTGTGTTTTCCTTTCTTTTGGTAAGGAACGTTATCTGTTGCAACATGAAAGCATTTACAGTCCTGTGTATAATGTTCCCTGGTGTTTTCCTAATACTTTTGAAGAAAATAGGTTTCATTCTCTCAGTTCATATTTAGTGGAGTTGGGCTACATCAATCTTATTCAAGTGAAACGTGCAGTTATAAATTAAATGTACTTTTTTGAGCTCAACCAAGTCTCTAGTGAACAGCAGTTTTCCCAAGAAAAGTACTACACATAAATCATGATAATTCATTGGGAAAAAAGAAACAATGGTATTGAACAAGGTGTTAGTCACAGCATGGTGCTGATAATGCCAAGATTGTGGGTGTGATCCCTGTAGGGGCCATTGGCTTAAGAGCTGGACTTCAGGATCTCTGGTGGTCCCTTCCAACACAAAATATTTTGTGATTCTAAATGAATTGTGAATCTGAACTTCTTTTAAACTTTAGGATAAATAGACATCTCATTGTTCATGTTATGGTCAATATGATATTGGAGACTGCCTTTAAAACAGCATCTATTAAATTTTATAGCCCATTAAAAGCAGGAAGTATCAAACTGGTTTGATTTTACATTAAACTTTCATTTTTCTTCCGGCAAAAATATAAGCTACAGCATAAATTTTGGCTGAAATAAGAGTTTTCATATTATTTTTATAATTAGCATTATGGTTTTATTTAATTAATAGGTTTTACTTAATTCCAGATCAGTTCAAAGCAGTGAAATTTTGTTCACAATCTCAAAACACTAGATCCCACTATATCCAGTCAATATAAAGGAATTTGTAATTTGTGGTTACTTCTGGATTCAAATAAAAATAGCCAAATTTAATAGTTCCTTATAAGACTTGGTACAGAAAATTAAAAATTATGAAATCCAGCTATTGAAGAGTGTAGTTTCAAAAGGCCCTTGAATACGTAGCTAAAAACAACTGATAGCAGAATACAGACATACAAAAACAATCAAGTGCTCTTTGCCTGACAAGACGTCCCAGTCTTTCCTGTCTTTCCCATTTCCACATGTGCTCCTAGCTTATGTGATGAGGGCATCAGACATGCTGTGATTACATGCAGAAATGTGAGCCTTATCCTAAAGACTAAGGGCAGAGTCCCTTCAGATCTTCTCTTTACAGCCTTTGCAGTTCCCTGCTGTGTTTTTATTTCTGTCCAGCTGGCCACAAACAGTTTCCCACCTGGCTGGATGCATCAGAAGATGTATATCTGAGTTTATATGGCAAGAGGAAGTCTGAGTCACTACTAAGGCACAAGCTGGCGTTCAGGAGTACTGCAGTGCTGGAAATATACATCCCTTCAGTTGTCATGGGAGTCCTGCAAATTTCTTTCTGATGGAGGTGACCTTTGTCAATTCCATAGCTTTTTGGCTGTTGGCAGAAAGCTTTAACCAAGTCAGTAGGCTTCTAATGCAGAATTTTAGCCTAAAAATCTTACTGCTGGCACAGCATGTGCTGATCTAGATGAGGAAAAGTGGTCAGTAAAACAATATTACATGGTACTACATACCACATTGGAAAAATAAGGGGCATATTGGAATTTTCAAGTTAATAACTTCAAGAGTTGAAACTTTTAGAGTTTAAATGTAAAGGCTTTCCTATAAGCTGCTAATCTTACAAGGTTAGTGTTTTGTTACGGTGTGCTGTCCTAAGACCTTTGCAGCAAGCTCCAACATAACAGCTCAGACCTTGCAACTTTTGCTAATACCGTTTTTACTAAGAAGTGGGATAAAGCAATGATATGTACTCTGCAGTACAAATATGACACCAGGAACAATAGTGAGGTAAGAGATTTCCCTCTCTTCCCTCATATTGGCCATAAAAAATGTAGCTGTTACTTTCAGATGTGTTTTTACAAGAAATCTGGATGTAATAGATTAAATTAGAGCAAAAAAAATCACTCTAACCTGGAAGGAAAGTAACTTACTAGGAAAAAGTGGTAAAAGGAAATCAAAGTTGCTGACTGGAGAGGGGATGAACTTTTGTGATGACCGCAGTTGAGTACGAGTTTAGTTAGTTCAAATAGAAACATTTGTGACACTTTTCTCATACAGTAATATTCTCTGCTTTATTGTAAGGGCATTTAAGCCACTCCCTTTCGAAAGAGGTTGATCAAGACCAGTCAACACACACACATTGTTCCTCATTTTTCTTGTATATTCCATAACCCAGAATGTCTGTACATAGTGCATAGATTCCTGAATTTTTTTACTTTCACAAATAATTTCCAGCTTTAGAAATCTAAACAGTGATACATGGTAATGATACGTTTGTGTGTGTGTGTGTATTTATAAATAGATTTTTTTTTTATGGTACTGAATATCTAAACCTTTAATATAGGAAGGGAAACGTAAGGATCAGTGTTTACTGAAGTCGGTCATTGACAAATGTTTATGTCTAGATCAAAAAAGAAAGCTCTGTTCCATCCTCACTGCATGAAAAGGCTCATTTAGTTTCAGTGAAGTTGCTGGGAAAATCCTCAATGTGACAGCAGGGTTAAAAACATGTCATTGCAGATGCAGTCTCAAAAAAGATTCACTTGGCACAAACACCGTCTCTTAAAATGTGTGTAGGTCCAGAAAACCAATATAAATCAGATGGCAGTCTTCACAGAATGAAGAAGAGAATTTAATTAAAATCCATCTCATCTGCATTCACACCGACATGCACCTCTGAACTAAAAAAAAAAAAAATCAAAAATCTCATTTCATCACAATATTGGAGAACACTTGCTGAAGTGCGGCATGTAGTATTTTCCAGAAGAACTGTACTTGTCATTAGTACGAAATCCTTTCTGTACTTTGGCCAAATATCACAACTACAGATGATTTTGCGTCAGAAGCAATCGCTTGATTTGTGGAGCTGGTTGAGAGCATCTATGATGCTACTCTCTATTATACACAAACTTAATTTCAATAACATGCATACAGCTTATAAAACATTTTTTAGCAGAACAAGAGTTCCTGTGTATTTCATATATTTTATGACTGAAACTTTTCTTTTATCCAAGAGTAATTAAATTTCATCACTGTAGTTGACTAACATTTTGACTAACAAATACTGCCAGATGCTAAATAATATGTCTGAAAAAGACAAAGTGAAAAACAAGGATTCCCAGTCCTGTAAAGATAGCCATATTTAAGGGAATGGATCCTTTTCACATCTCTGACTACACATGTTCCAAAAAATTTCAATTTGGTGCATTTTTTTCATATTTTCAGAGGCTATCATAGTCACTGTGGTGATTAAGAGTGCTGCTGGACTTGTCTTCAAGCTGTTCTGAGGATTCAATGAAATAATTAAAAAAAATAATCAGAGCACTGAACAGATTATATATGACAAAGGGCTAGCCAGCATGTATGAGGGTTTATACAGAGAGATTCCATTCAGTGAGAGATATTAAAAGACTGTTTCAGAAGGAGTTTAATAGTTAGAAATCCAAAAAACATGATCAGGCAGTCAAAACTAAAACCAAGAAGATTTCTTGCCAACAAAAAACCAACAAAACAAAATTAAAAAAAAAAAATCAAAGAAAAACCAGGGAAATTTGCAACAGTAAAAGAAATACCTGCACAGTTAAATTGCACTTGTAATGTCTTTATTATGTCTTGTAAGGCTACAATAGGAATAAAAAAGGTGCATAAGTAAGAGTTAGTAGCATTTGTTTTGTATTAGGATTATTGCTCACTCAGAATTTAGTGATATTGAACATAATTGGTTATGATCAAAGAAAAATTCCAGTGAACAGCACTTTTTAAAAATCTTTTTTTAAAAACATTTCAGGATTTCTTGTGCAGTACCAATTCAAAGTGAGTAACAAAAAGAAGAAGTAAACACTGAAACTTTTAATACAAGACATACTTCTGAGAACCCTATATTCACTGAACAAAATAAAATCTTACTAAGGGGATAATGGCAACCTAGAGTATTCCTGACTTAATAAAATTCTAATAAACATTTTTCAGCCTTCTCTCTTGTTTTGGACAAAAAAGTATCTATTTCTCTCAAGATTTTCTTGTCTCTCAACCATTAGTAAAATTTTTATTTTAATTCTTCCATATTGATTTGTTTTTATTTCTAGTGAAATTAGAAATAAATTCCATTTTCATCTATAGAACTGATAGCAGCTGCTATAAATTTCGCTTTTAAGTAAATACATAGGGTTTTTGGTATGAACAATGTGAATGCTAAGTCATTGGAACTGCTGCTGAGTAGAGTGGCAGATGCTTAATCTCATTAAACAAAAATTTTATGACATAAAATATTAAAAGCCTGGTCCAGTTGACTAGATGAAAATTAAACATCTGCAATTACAAGAGGTCATATCATCATAACGTCATGCTTCTTCTCCGCCCTAAATTTTATGAAAAATTATCAAAGATGCTGTTGTTTCCCACCATAACTCAAGAACTCAATTCTTACAGTTCCATGCTTGTAACTGACATGAAGTACCATCACTCAAGTTTAAATTTGGAGAAAAACTGCATTGAAATTCTGCCTCTCTTCCCCCATTTTTTTTCTAAATATTTAAGCGACAAAAGTACTTTAGGAAAATTACACTTACAAAAAGAAGACCCTAGAAGTAGTTAAGAAAGAAGATGAAGCCTCTATCTACACTCATGCACAGAATGATACACATTATACACACAATGCACTGGTTTAACAGAATCCCAGGATGATTAGGGGCTGTAAGGGACTTCTGGAGATCATCTAGTTCAACTTTCCTGCCAAGGCAGGGTCACCTAGAGCAGGTAACCCAGAAACCTGTCCAGGTGGATTTTCCATGTCTCCAGAGAGGGAGACTCCACAGTCTCCCTAGGCAGCCTGTTGAAGTGCTCTCCCACCCTCAAGGAAAAGATGTTCTTCCTCATGCTGAGGTACAACTTCTTGTCCTGTAGTTTATGGCCATTTGCTCCTTGTCCTGTCACTGAGCACCACTGAAAAGAGTCTGGCACCCTCCTGTTGGTGCCCCGCTATGAGATGTTTGGATGTATTGGTGAGGTCCCCTCTCAGTCTTCTCTTCTCCAGACTGAACAGGCCCAGCCCCCACAGTCTCTCCTCGTAAGAGAAATGCTCCTGACCCTTCATCATCTTTGGGCCTCTGCTGCACCCTCTGCAGTACCTCCTTGTCTTTCTTATACTGTTGAGCCCAGCTGGACACAACATTCCAGATGTGGCCTAACTAGGGCTGAGTAGAGGGGCAGGATCACCTCCCTTGGCCTGCGGGCCATGCTCTTCCTGATGCACTCCAGGATACCAGGAAAGCTTCAAATGGGAAATCTTCATATGGAAGCTATGAAAAAATGTAGAGCTGTATCAATGGAGTTCGCACAGTTCTCCCAGTCATAAGAAAATACATGTTTTTCTGTGGCTACTTCCTCAGGGATGCAGAAATCCTGCAGTAGCGCAGAGCTCATTGGTACAGTTTCTATGCTCTCACTCACCCAGAGAGGACTGGCAGGAGTGTCCAAGTTTGCCAGAAGCTGGAAGAATTTCTAGAAAATCTCTTTAACACAAACCAAACAAATTTAGGGACTAGTTCAGACATCACTAGAAACTAGTTTCGAACCACCTCCTGATCATCTATATTTATTCTAACAGCTTTCCAGCCAGACTAAAAACATGAAACAGTTCTATATTTTTAACAAACTTCCTACTGCAGAACACCAGTGATCAACTTGTGTTGAAGGACTACTAAAAGGAGGGGGTGGAAAACCAGTTTCCTGAAAGAAAAATAATGTAAATTTTAACCAAGAAACATGTGTTTCAACTCCATAATACAGTAACTAGCAAATGATTAAAGATGAATATGGGATATTTAGCATCATAAAACAAGCTATAAAATTGATTAGGAGAATATTCCCAAAATACTCTCACAAATAAATCACACGGACAGTATTGAAATAATGATTAAATTACTGCTTAACTCACAATACCACTAAAGAGGGAGTATCATGTTTGAAATAATTAACTAATAAATTGAACCTGTAAAAAGGTTTTTCTTACTTTTTATTTTGGTCTTCATGGACTGCATATGGAAAAGCTAGATGATTTTTTTTTTAAAGCTGAACCTTTGTAAAAATACTTGGACATAAACATAAGATGGTCTTCCTGAAATCCATAAAACCAAGAATGAAGCCATTAATAAGATCTGTGTGTTTTAAAATCCTCCAGTCTTGATGTCAATATGGTCTTGAAGATGCAAAGTTTTAACATGGAAGACTCCCAGCAACCCAGAATCAACATTCTGAGTTGGGGGCAGACTCAGGAGCGAAAAAGAGACAGCAAACACACCCCGGGTGACTCCCTTTGATGCCGCTCTAAGGTACAGAAGTTTGAAGACAAAAATTATAAATCAACTTTACATAGTACGAAGTGTTTCAAGGTCATTCCAGAGCCAGAAGAATCAGTGTCAACATATCTGGGTTCAATTCCACATAAGCATTGTTAGTTGATTTCCAAGTTGTGGGATTATCATATCTGAGCAATGCCACCCTAAAATATGTAGGCATGTTACTACAAACTAATCTGGACATTTCTTCACATTACTGCATCATGTATATATTGTATATTACTTAACAGTTCCTTTCATGTTACTCAGTGTTTGCATTTCTAACATAACTGCTTTAAGAAATAAATTTTGAACAGTAAAACATTCTTCATTTTAAGAAATAATTGAAAACAGTAAAACTTATAAAATATTATCCTCTTAGTTTTTCTTTTAAATTTAGAAAATTGCTAAAATTAACTCTGTCATTCAAAAACCTTTTGGTTTGAATTAATGATAGGAAACAATATTACTTGGATTATAATAAATAAATAATCTTAGCCTGAAGAATAGTGCAATTTTATTAATCACCCATGCTTATTATTTATCAAAGTTATACTCAGTGGAATACGTGTAATAGTAATTGGTGAGGCTTGATGAGCTTGTGTTTTGCTATCTGTTCATGTGTCACAGAAATCATGATCAACCTTCACCCTCCAAATACCTCATCTGCTTTCATTTAGATTATGTATCCTGACCCCTCAAATTTTAATTCACTCTGTATGCATATTTGACTTAAAGATGAGTTTCAGTTGACTTCTAAGCCTTGATGAGAAGAAATAAAAATTTTAAGCACACACATCGAAACAAATATGTTATAATTATAACAGATTCCTCTGAGAAGCTTTTCCTAATATACTGTTCCAGATGGCAGGTTCCTAATAAGCTTAAGAGCTTCATAGATAAAACCCTGGACATTAGAACTGATAAATAAATTGCTTTAAAACAAAGAAGAAGAAAAAATTTGAAGTTGCAGAGGTCAGTCAGTATTCTGAACACTGAGTTTTTAATCCCTCTAAAGCAAACAGATAAGATGACCATCTGCAAACTGATTCAATTTAGAGATGGCTATGCACAACTAATTCCTTGCTAGAGGTAGAAAAATGAACCAAGTTGCTTAGAGCAAATAAAATTTACTCTGTAAAATAAAACAAACACAAACCCCCACTGTATGTTAGTGCTTGAAAAGAGGAAGGAATGGAGAAAGTAAGTAAAAAGATCACTTTCCTATTTTAAAAATATCAAATCCATTTCACAGACAAGATAAAAACAAGATAGTAAAGGTTTTAAGTGAAGAATAATTGGAAGAACAGATACTTAAAGAAAGAGGCAATACATTTGCACTTCTAAATTTTTACCAATAAATATACCAAAAGCTAGCTACAAAAAGAGCAAGGGGTCACAGGGGAAGTGTGGGGGCAGCTTTTCCCATGTAGCAGTTATGGATCTTTCTTCTACAATACTTTGTCACTCTCTGTCAGATATTTAAAGATAATCATTAAAAAATCATCTAGCTAATTTATCATAAAGACAACATTTATTAAAGCTAAACCAAAACAAACCAAAACCCTCTGAAGGCAATTAACAAACATGAATTGTCAACTGGGCTCTCAACCCAAGCGGGAGTAGCAGAAGGTAAACTTGAGCAACCCCAATGCCATTGCTATCTCATATATTGATGGTGCAGGTGACAGAATAAGGAATACACTTTGAAAGTTTTTTGAGGACACTAAGACGAAAAGAAGTGAAAGCAGTGTTGTGAACAAGAGCAAAATTTTAAATTCTATTGATGAAACTGGGATATCTCTTCAGCATGAAACTGAAGTAATTGCAGACTTCTACAGTGAATAGAGAGCCATCTTTCCCTGTATTGTTACAAAATCAAACTTCTGGCAGAAGTCTGCATGGAAAACAATGTAAAAAAGAAAGACAGTTTACCCAGTTGGTGTTGTGGAGGGATGAGAAGACCCATACATTCTTGGGTAAGAGATTTGTTCTTTTCATCAGTGTCCTGGGTTGCAGTGTATTCCATTACCATCCTCATGAGCTGTTGAAATCAGGTGGGGCAGTGTTTCCTTGCCTCCTCCACCCAGACTATCTTGCTGTTAATGGCCCATCATTGTCCTGCCACCTGACTCAGAGATAACTCCCTCCAGACCATCTTCTGTTAATGAGCCTAATCAACACTTGGCCTCATGACTCATTACCCCATTGTGAGATGCTCCACCCAGAGGGAGGAACCGAGCATCGTGGATATAAGCTGAGACTGAACACCAGAGACAACACCTTTCCACTGGATTTCCAGAGGACAGGAGTTACACAGCCACCACTGGACCCTCTGAGGAAGAGCAGACCCTTTTTCTACAGGATCACTGCTTCAGAGGACTGCAGCCACCATTCTACCAGACTGCTACCACCACCCTGACTAACAGGGAGTCAGGTTGTATCTTGACTCTGTCAGTTTGAACCAGTGTTTTCTTTTAGTTTTTTTCTTTTCTTTTTTTTTAACTTCTCCATTAAATTGTTATTCTGACTTGGTGCCTCCCACTGGTTTGTTTTCAAACTAGTACAATCTGATAACATAGTTCTGAGATTCACCTCAAATAAGAACTATATTTTTAAACATCTGTTCTCTCTGAATATATCTATTCCAAAAATTTCCCTAGAAAGCCTGATGAAACAACACCAAAATATGGAGGGAAACTGGCACAGTGTTTGTTGAATGAATTAAGCAGGTTGTTTTGGTTCCATACTGGGAAACCCCTCAACTTTCAAATATACAGTCTCAGAAATCTCTAGTTTTTCATGCTTAAATCATAATTCAGTCCATTAGCACTTTACAATTAAGACTTAAAGAGTTTAATTTATATTTACTATTTCTCATGAGATGATGATTGTTTCCTTAATTATATGGTGATTAAAAACCACATCCCCATTTATTTTATAATCAAGATTAACATGTATACCCATAAATGACTACAGCAATTTCACAGATTTAATGAAGGTAGATAGGGGATTAGAAGTGCTTAAGCCTTAAAGAAAATGGCATATTAATTCCAAGCATTTACTTATTTGTAAATTTCTCTGTCCTGACCCATAACAAATTACATTTTAAAATTGTAATTAGCCAATCTTTGATTATAAACAAATCTAATGCACAAAGTGCTGTGAAAACTAACCTATCTGCTGCAATAAAATGAATGGATAGGGAATGAGCACTTAGGAATTTATTTACCTTTAAGTTTTCTACAATAATGATTCAGATTAATCTTATCAATTACCACAGTTATTTTTCTTGAAAACAAATAAGAAAAGAATTCATAAAAGCATTTTAATAACTAAAATTGCTCATAAATAAACTGAAACAGTCCAGATTTCTGTAAAAGCACGAATTTGGGCTCTGCAGTATGATCATATCATGGAGATGAGGACTTAAAGAAGATTTTCAAAAAACCTTAAAATATTGAGGAACCCACAATAGTTTTTCTCCGTATAGAATAAAGCAGGTTAATTCTTTTATCATGTGACAAAATTGGGAGGTTTAGGAAGAGAAAAGGTCTTTCCATAAAATCTGTATCTTAGATGCCAAACTTACATGTAAAGTTCAAACTCAAGGACTAGATGGGACTCATTTGCTTTCACTTGAAATAAAAGTAATTTAAAAAAATCCCAGTAGCTTTTAATGGACATAAACTGTTTTCCATTTGTGCTCTGCTCCAGTGCTCCAGATAAGAGATGCACGGCATCCCTAGAGTCACCAGTTGCCCAATTGGGGTGCAATGCTACCAAATGAAGTTCCAAGATTATTTCCAGACAGTCTAAAATGTTTGTCAGGAAAAGCTGGATGGATATAGCATAAATTAAGAGGAAAATTATGGGAAAACAGGGTAAAAGAAAGCAAATTAAGACACAAAGCACAAGGAAAAAATACATAGGTCAGTGAGTTCCCCTCAGTTTCTCATAAAACCACAAGAAAAAGGATAAAGTTTTGGAATTCACCTGTAGCTCAGGAGAAGTACAGTACCTAGACCTAGACCACAGGCTGTTTGAAATATTTTCTACCTCTTCATATTCATTGTTATACCAGAACTCTAAACATAAACAAATTGCATACAAATCAGATTACTGATGTTCAGTCTCTGTCTCAAATGAAAAACAGTAAAAATTCTCTTTCACTCGAGTAAGGCCAGAAATTCTCCCATATTTTCACTGAGGGAGCACAGAAATAAAATAAAAACCCTTTCAGGCAAAGACTGATGTTAAACCTGAGCATGGTGTTGAGGATGAGTATGTTGGGAAACAAAATGAAAATAAATATTTTTTTTTAGATATCATCACCATGAGCACCACATTTGTTACCACCATCACCACACTTGATTAATTTTTAGGGTTACAGGAGCTTTTTTGTATCTCAGTCGACTCATAACTGAAATACAAAGACAGATGGGAAAAGTATAAAAAAGAAATACTTTAACCTTTCCATTTAGTAACCCTGAGTGCAGGTTGCATGGTAATTTTTTTCATTACAAATGCAAAAGATCTCAGAGGTTGTGAAGCATTCTACATATTTGCCTCTTGATGACCTCATTTAAACAAAATGTGCAAGCCACTAACTCTTTGTACTCACCGAATTCAGAGTGTAGAGAAGCAGACTTAGCATGGAACAGTTGACATCCACAACCGAATTTACCTCCCTGGTAAATACCTGGAACATATTAGTGTACATGCAGCAAAACACATTACAGCAAACTGTGCTTCACAATGCCTACCCTTACACACAGCACAGCAAAAGAAATAGGCTAAGGTTTCAAACAGAAAAAAAGTGTGAAAATATTATTACATTTGACTGGTTCAACTTTTCATTCACTGGTATGTAATGCTGGAAGAACAACAGATTGGGGTGCTTTTCAAACCTAACCCTGTAACTTCTACAGTTACTTTTACTTCTTCTAAGTAAATAATTATTCTGTTTGAGGTTTGTAACTGGAGCACACCAGCACGGCCCTATGGTCAACAGTGGAAAACATAAATGGTTCAGTCCATCTACCACTTCTGTTTAACCTTTAATCAGTATGAAACTCAATGTTATAGAGCGTATTTTTCTTACCTCTTTTTATACCAACGATCAAAACCAAAAGAGTTTTTAAACTGCAAGGATTATGCAACTCAGGGGGTGGGAGGGGAAAGTACTGGAGTAATATTTCAGAGAGCTTGCAATGTACTTGATTACCCTTTACACTATTTGTCTTTCTGGTATCTGAGCTAGTGATTTTCTTTTTATCATTTACTTTTTCCTTGAAGAAAATTATTTCATTAAACAAAAAATATGATAACATGAGAAATCAAATTCCAATCAAGTTCCAATTCAGACTATTGCTCTATGAAGTGGTAACTTTCACTAGACATTGCAGAATGCTGTTCAAGTTGAAAGTCCACAAAATATTTCTCCAGTAGTGAAAACAATTAAAGTGATCTGGGCTGCAGAAATGGCAGGAAGCATCCAACCAGTGTTAAACAATAGGAAGAACTTACTACTTCAGGCAGGCAATTTTCTCTGCATGAGTATGTGATTACAGTGGGAACTGCTGTAGGCTAATGAGCTCCTATTCACTGTTTTTATGGCATGAAACTCAGAGTAGTGTTCAGAATTTACCCCTGCGCTTTCAAGCAGATGGTGCTGTGGTGAGACAGTGCCCTTCCGTGATACACAGCACTAATCTGTGTGCTGCAGCAGCACAAACAGCACAGAGGTCTCTTCTGTGTGTTGATGACATTTAAGATAGATTAACAGAAACTCCAACAAGGCAAATTGGTTTTGCTGAAGGCATTTAATTAATGGGATTTAAAATACATATTATCAGACTCAGCAGAGATTTATAACAGCCATAGTTTTCTTCTGTAAACAAAATCTTTTGGTGGTTTTTGTTTGTTTTGTTGTTGTTGGGAGGTTTTTCTCATAAAGGTCATCAGCAAAAACCAAACATGGTTGGTTGCAGATAGTCCTTTTATTTAAGAAGATTATCTTCAGCAAATTTTATTAGCCAAAAAACCCAGAATCCTTTGCTAAAGAAAGAAATATTTATAGCTTTTAGATGTCATTGAATTGAATTCAGTATGGGAATGGACTCTTCTTTCAGATTTACTTTTCAATATATCATTCATTATTTATAGTGGCAGGCACTGAGTGTTGAAGTCAGGACTAAATATCCTTCAATACTGTAGCATAGTATTATCATAGCTTTCAAATTCAGAAATTAAACTGGGTTTGACTATGGGACTTGAGATACTTTGTTTTAAAAATATTTTGCTTAAACCACATCTAAAAAATCTAAATACTTATGAGATATCCATGCAAGTGTTTTGTGATACCAAACCAAGACTGGCAAAATCAACAAGCTAAAATGATTTTGAAGAGATCTATATGACAACAGTATTTCTCCCTCACTCCTGAACTACTACTAGGAAAAATATGTCCCAATGCCTCATCACTATTCAAGGCCAACCACTGAAAAAATCATCCATTTTCTCAAGTGGTTGTGAAGTAAACATAAGGTTCAAACAAAAACTTTGAACTTGATTGCAGGAACTGACTGACAAATCAAATTAAGCACAGGGTCATTCGAATGATATTGATGTATTGAAATCAACAGAATCCTTCAATTTTAGGCAGGTGCACAAACTGCCACAAGGTAGGCAGGTCACCTTCACTGTGCTGGTACTTGTCCTCTTGAACTACTTAGATGAAGACTTGACTGTTTCTCAGGCCTGGTCATTGTTACATTCGAGCTCAGGGACTGCAAAGCCCAGATTACCACAGCAAAGTCCACATACAGAATAGTGTTATGCAGTCTTTTTGCCAAATGGAAAAGATTTTGCTTGTTTGTTTTGTTTTCCTGTAACTGTGCTTCATTCTTGAATTAAATTTCCTTTGCCAGTTCCAGCAAAATAAAAGCAGACTTCACTGTATTTCTTCTCTGACTGCAGAACTGAAGATCAATGTCTACCTCTAGTTCAGTGAGAAAGTCTTATTTAATATTGAAGAACTGTATTTTCTTCCATGTCTCAAATCCACATTCAAGCTCACTAGAGATACATTTATTTTGTTTGTATGGAGCTCTTATTCAGTTTTTATTACAAATACTGTGGGTGATCATCAAACACTATTTGAATCTGTGTGCAGAGAAATTACACAGGAACAGAGCAGGTGTTGAGACTGGCTCAGCAACCATAGAAAGCAAACCACCTCCTTATCTGTCAGACTTACTGAGACTGCTGCTCTCCCGAGATGTATTGTTATAGGAGAAAAATGAAAGGAAGATCAGTGCATCTTACAGATCCTGATTTTATCCTAGATTGTATAGGTTTTAAAGAGAGATCCATTAGTTCTTTAAAAAATTACAGACTTTTGTGGTTTTATTAACAGTATTAAATGCAACTTGTTGCTGGGGAAGTGCATATACAAACAGGACCTCAGGTCCTTAGCTTATTCTCATTCTGACAATTGTTTGGATGCACACACCTTTCTCACTTAAACAGTATTGCGCTTAATGTAATTACTCTTCAGATATCAAAGCAAAAATCAGATAAATCTACATTCTAGGAATTAGCAGAACTTGTCCTTGACATAATACATAGGCTAGGTAACCTTGGCTTTGATCAATGAGAACAAGAGATCCTAGTATCCTGTCCTCTCAAAACTTGAAGAAGGAAAATGACAAATATCTGCCTACCCTATAAATTAAATTCTCTCATACATTCTGCAGTTATGTCCAGGACTCAAAGTAAAGCTAGAAACTTAGCAAATGAGAGCATTTTTTCCCTATTTCTACCACTAAGTCTGTATGTTTCCTCAGTGAGCAAAATTAACACCAGTTTCAGTAATATGCAGTTTGCTCATAATCGAAGAGGAACTTGGAGATTTAATACAAAATTTGCTTTCAAAAATGGGGGTTTATGACATTGAAGAGACAAGGTGGAACAGCATATGATTACTGCTTTTAGGACTAAAAGCAGTAATCTCAAAGAACATTTTGTCGATGCATAGATCCACACAATACAATTTCATGTTCACACTTTCAGTTTGCAAATATTAACCCACAGTTCCCACTTCATTTTCCATTAATACCCTTTTATGTGTTCATGGCAATACTTTGAGCCTGTCTTAAACAGTTTTCTCTTCATTCCATGATTCTTACATCATAAAGAACAGTATTTAGTCCATCTTAAACTCATAGGATCAGTGAAAAAGCTTATTAGAAAATGTACTGATGCGCTATCTTCTTGGTCTTCAAAATTTTAAAAAGATAAAAACATCATAAAGATGGGTTCTTACTATCTGTGGTGTGATTTTATTGCTATTTTTCCAGAAGAAATCTCAGTAATTTATCGAAATTTACAATATTGATCTTGAGGAAGAATCCAGTGCAGTCTGCAAACATCTGCAGAGCTGTAGGATTTTCTGTATCCTTCAGACTGAGTTAGTTTTTGCTCTCAGCAGAGAGCTCTGTGTGGTAGGAATCATACTTGGTTGTCATGATTTCTACACTGACTTCAGAAAAACTCCCAGCTGTTTTGACTGAAGTAGGGATTGACGTGGTATTAATCTAAACAACTGATAAAAATGCAGTCATTTATTGAGCTAGTTCAATTCTCCTGTGATTGTTTGGAGAACTGTGTTAAACCTAGGAAATAAGGCACTGTATTTTAAATTTTGCAGAATGGCAGCCCTGGAGCACAAGCAAGTCTTCATACAAGTGCCTCCAGGGGTTCATTCATGTTAAAGGAATAGTTAAGCATGAGAGATGATGTTCTCCTTCAGCATCAGGCAGGACTGTTGCTTAGATACAAAGGCTATCCTTTTATTTGTATTCTTCAGAGGAGATGCAGCATTGCCCTTAGCCTCACTCCATGCTAATGCAGCTCTACAATTGCCCTGCATGACACAATCTGTTCCTTAAAAAGAAAAAAGAAAGATTCATGAAAACCTTGGGATGCATCTTCCTAATCGTTCCTATTAATTCATCATCATAATAAGAGTCTGAAAATTTGAGAATACAGGAATGTTGTGTGAAGAGATTACTATATTCAATAGCTCTTTTAATGTAAAGTGAGACCAAGAAATTATTTGGATGGAACTTTTAATACATTTCCCTCTTAAAAACAAATGCTTTATTTTCTGGTAAAAAAACCTGCATAGGCAAAGTAACCACTTCTGCTCTGAGATTTCAGATTATATTGCTTCTGGGGAAGAAAAAATCCCTCTCCTAACAAAATAAAATGTCTCAATATCCTGCTTTCCTGCTTTAAGTTACACATTACCAGAACAAAATTTAAATTATTTGTGCAAAAATAAGAGGTGCTTTAATGAAAAACAGAATCCACTTTGTTGTATTGTTAGAGGAATATACTCAAAAATTAATTGAATAGTAAAAGCATACTCATGGCATTGCTTTCGTCATTTTGGATGGGTCTTGGTTTCATTCTTCTGTTTTAAAGATGCATAAAAAAATAACTATATTTAATAACATGTACTAACACAAATTTTCCAGAATATTTTGGAAAAAGAAGGAAATATTCTGCTGTTATTCAACCTCAGTCTTACATTTATTTCACAGCAAACATCCATTTCATTGGCAATGTGTCTGTGTGTTTTATTTTGAATTTACAAGCTTTTACAAACCAATTTTTTTTTATTACAATTTGCAGTGTAATTCTTGCCTGTTGTGGACTATCACAACAATCACTTAACACCACAAAAAAATGTGTTTCTTCATGAGAAATGTTTATGGATTAGAAATCAAATCTGGTCTAAGACATATATGTATGTATTTTATATATATATATATATTTATTTATATTTATATATACACATAGGAGTGATGCTTACATAAACACATCTGTAAGACCTTTGTGCTATGATGTTTAAATTATCCTCTGCCATAAAATACCTCAGATGAAGTTGTCAGAGTGTGTGTTATTTTTAGTTCCTCTCAATATCACAAACAAAATGACTAATTTTTGTACAAATGTACAGATATATATGCACTGCTCCTCTGCCATCTTAACCAGAAAACAGGATTGAAGCCATCACAGGATATAAAATTCATTATCTATGAGGTTGTCTTGGTTTGAAAGACAGGTGTCTGCCAAGGAAGGCAGAAGCCTCCCTTGGAATGGCAGATGCGACCCCCTTCCCTCCGAGTTTTTGTAATTTTGAAATCAAGGGGCTTTTAGGCAAAGATGTGGGAAAATAGGAATAACAGTTCTTTACTATTATATATCTATATGTGCATAACAAGTCAAACAAACAGCAATAACTCTGGCAGTAACAGCAAACAATCACAAACCCAGTGCCAGCCTTCTCGGCTGCCGGGCCCTTTCCCCTCGGGTGCAGTTCCGCTCGCAGCCGGCAGGGGCGCTGGCGGCTCCCGGTGAGCAGGGCAGGTGCGATGGTTCCCCCGCGGCTGCAGGGGGCGCTCCGGAGCGAGCTCGGGGAGCACGTGGCAATGGCGGCCTGGGATCCCGGGAAGGGATGGAACAAAGGCTTCACAAACCGCTGGGCAGCTGATCCCGGACTCTCAGGAACAGCAGGCTGGAACGGCAGGGACGAGCACAAATCCCGGATGGCAGACGAGATGTATCCAAATGGAGAACCCCCTGGAGGTCTGGGCAGGCAGGGTGAGCACGGCTACAACACAGCGAAGGCTTGGAGCAACAGCGGGGCAGGGCGGCCACAGCCCGGCTCCAAGCGGGGCAGGGAAGGCGGGCTTTGGGATCCCAGGGCTTCTCCAGCAGAAGGAAAAGCGGCCGAAGAAAGCAGCTTCCCTCTCTGTCCGAACGCTGAGACCGACTGCCCCCACACACTCAGGTGGAAACAAAAGAGTAGCCAGATGCGCCCCACTCTGTGGCCAGCTCTTTTGTTTTTCTGAAGTACCCAGCCATTTGCTCCCCATGCGACATGTATGGGCAAAATTCCTTTAACAGAAGAAAAACCAGGAGAGCTCCTAAAACCCCAACAGAGGTGTTAAGGTGAATTTTGTCCTTCAAAACAAGGTGACTATCATATTACCCTGTCTTGACCTCTGCAAATTGCAAACCACACCTGGTAATCGTCTGGAATAAAGGTAGCTAGCATAGGCCAAGACTAGTTAGTGACTGAACTAAAAATAAACATTGACAGTGACCACATGACCATGTCTCTACAGTCTTCTAGTACTGTGGCAGTACTTTACCAGGACTGTGATTATAAGTACGGAAAGAAGGGCTCATCAAAAGTTAAGGGCTCATCAAAAAGCACTGCGCTGTCTAGAACAGGTTTACTGTGGAACACTAAACATGACTTCTTGTGTGAAAGAAAATGCCGGCAAAAAAACCCACAGAATTAAAAAAAAAATTTAAAAGAGAATTTAAAAAAAAAAGGACAAAGACAATTCTGTTCCCTCTGATACCATACTGATACCCTCGATGTGTATTTTCACCTTCTACTCAATCACGCAATTCTGGAAAGTGACAGCTGCACTTTCATATAATTCAGTATATTATCAGTGACTCTCTGATATTAAAGTTGTAAATGCCAAGAGTTCATGGATGTTTTCCAGCTCTCTATCTCACCTCAGAACTTATGTTTTGTTTTCCTTTTGTTCCAAATAGTTTTCTTCTTAAGACATGAACATTTTGAAGAAGGTTCTTTGAAGCTTTAAATAGTAATGTTCCCAAAGAAGTTTTCTACATTTTTGTAAACTAAAATAATCTCTAGTAAAATCTTTGCTTGCTTTAAAGTCTCCCATAATTGTTTCTATGGCAGTAAAACCCAACAAATATAATCTTTACTCACCAAGACCAGCCTTTCAAAATCTTATTTATTTTTTCTGAAGTTGTTTGTTTTTTTTTTTGTTTTTTTTTTTTTGCAAACAGGGATGCCAAAATAATGACATTTCTTTGAAATCTAGGAAAAATTCCCCATAGAGACGTTCTTGGTGATTTTAAATTTATTTACATTTCTGAAAAAAAATTCAAATTTTCTCATCTCAGACTGAATTTATACCATTCCTTGCAACATTAATAGTAACTAAGACCCTAAATCACAACTTTCCCTATTCTGGTGTCACTAATTGTTGTACTGTCAACTAAGGATCCTTTAAATTGGTGTTATTTTGATGTTTTCCAGAATAGCAAGAGCTGATAAAACTGAAAGAGACCAGGAACACTCTAAAAAAGGAAGTATTGCTGGGGCATTCTCTTGAGATTCCTGACAGAACCGACAGTTGCTGAGCAAACTCCACTGGTATCTGTTTCATGGATCGTGATGCTTATCCTCAATGTTGCAAAAAGAGTGTATGTGTTCACTATTGCCAAAGTGGCATTTAATTACCTGCATTACACTAAGTGAAGAAAGTATTGCGAGTTTGCTTATAACAGAAATAACTACAACATTGTGGTATACTTATTTTAGGCATGGCAGAAGAATAATCTGGCATGGATTCTGTGTTTTTTTAAACAGTCACATTCAGTAGGAGAAATTCAGACCAAATTCCAGGAAGTCACATATTCAAGTTCACCTTCCCACCATCTGGAGTGTTACCTCAGCAAGTGCTACCTGCAGTTTTATTCTTAGAGTTATGTCATATTACAACCTGAGGAAAATAATGAAAACCAAATATATCTACCTTTCCAATGACAATTTTTTTACGCGTGAAAAATTAATAATCTTTTTGCAACATTCTCACTGACATCCAATTTGACTCCATCCACAGAATTATGTTATTCATTATTCTGTCCGAGTAATTCTCTAGAAATGGGCTACATGATGTCCAGGGCAATTTCCATTACAAAGATAAATAAGTAAATATATTCCACTCTTGCAGTCTTCAAAAGGTAAGAAACAACATAGATAAGATTTCATTAAGGCAGTGGTTGCAACTGCAGGGAAGAGAATTTATTTGTAGGATGCTACTCCTTGGACTCTGTGCGTAAGCCATGATATGTATTACCCCTTGTAGATAGATACTTCACATTGAAGTTTACAAATTCACGAAATGACTCACAAAAAGGGTATTTACTTGGGATTGATTTGCAGACTGTGTTGACTCTACAGTGTAGGAGACACTAAGGCTATGAAAAAGAGATGTCTTCCATTGAGAATGAAGAGCATGTTGCAAATTGTCTCTATCCTCTTCCTTTGAGAAGTAAATAATTCTGCTCCTTACTGTGTATTTAAAACATAACTCACCTATCACAACAACCAAGAACTTTTAAAGGTTACAGTTTGCCATCAGTGAGCACTAAAATGCAAATACAATAATTTTCCTCACTCTCAGTGCCTAAAGAACAGCATGATCATATAGATTTCTGGGAGATGGGAAAGGGAAAAAGCAGAGCAAGAGAATGAGCCATTTCAGTCATAATGACGAATTACAGGTACTCTCATAAAATTAAATGCCAGATGAGTCAGGTTCTAGAGGAAGAAGCACTGCTTTATTGTCTGTGCTGTTACACTGAACTCATTACCATCAGCTCTTGATCAGAGAAGCTACTTGACAAATTCTGGAAACTAATTTTCTCTTACAGTGTAAAACTGCCACATTGTTTAAGCAGCCAATGTTAGCAAATTGTAATTGTCATCCAGGAGGAGGTCTAATATTGATCTCTTCCTGGTTATGGTACATGTGTGTCACAGGCCTTAAAAATTCTGCTAAGGGTCTGCTCTGCTTAATGAAGAGATCCTTTGTTTGATTTAGAGTTGCATTGCCTCAAGATAGGGACTTCTGGCAAGAGATTTCAATCAAAACAATTGCCTGATAATCAGATGATTAATTTTGTTTTTACGTAATGACATTTATAAAAAGTGAAAAAACACGATCACTTGCTCTAATGAAAATGAATCCTGTTTCTTAATTGTCTGTCTTATTTAGTTTAATTACCATACTAAATCTATCTGTCTCAAACTAATATATATATCCACACAGAAGTTACAAAAATCTTACAAAAACAAGTTTCAGTCCTATGAAATCCTGCTAGTGATTTATAATAAAGTATTAATGAAAAGGCTTCTAAACCAATGTTGCTCTCCAATTCAAGCAATAAAAAAAGCTATTAATTTTGTGTTCAGACACTTTGGAAAGTAAATAGGCATGGAAAAAAAAAGGAGCACTAAAGAACAAATAAGTATAAGCAACATCTCCTCTGTATGATACCCCACAGCAAACAAGCATTCTGTCAAAACTGGTCTTAGTCAAACTGTATCAACTGGAACAAATTCAACTGAAAAAGATATAGCACAAAAGATGCCCCAAATACGTGTGCTACAGCCCAACAGACTGATGCTTCTGAATTCTTCTTACATCTAACGGTCAGATAAAATTTCATAGAACTTTCAGCCAAAGCTATTTGCTGTGTGACAGTGTTGCCTAGAGTAAGACACAAAACCTTTTCAAACAATGTTAAGAATGATAATATAAAAGCAAATCTTTAATGAAATCTTTCAGGTGAACAAAATACCGCTATATGCACACATGATACAGCTTTTCTACAGTTTTTATAGGGTTAACTGATTAGTATCTAGCTGATACATCCAATAGGAGATTAGTTACCCCAGCAACCCCCCCCAGGGTCAGCCCCCTGGAGTTGTCCAGGGACTTTTTTGCCCTATTTTCTTGCTATGTCTCTTAAGTTCTGGTAGAAAAAAATTATGTCCTTGTCAGGAATTATCTTCTTAAGAACAAGACTAAACAGACTTTCAGGAATGTATTAATAAGGAATTAGTTAAACTATGAAAGAGGGTAGGAAAGGTACTGGAAGCCGTATTACTATATATTACAAATCCACAAAGCTACAAATATGAAAAAGGCTATTTGATCTTTAGGCATCAACAGCCCATGTTGTTCTGGCTATGGTAATTTTAATATACATATATCCTTGTTCCCAACACCTATGACTATTTCCAAACTTAAATACAAACCATGGAATCTGAAAACATGCTCAGTTTCAATATATTTTACTATGTCAGTCAATCTCCTGAAAAATCCACATCAAAACCATGACAAAGAAATATCTGTTGATTATTCTTTTTGGCAATGTGTTACAGTATTCATTAATGTAGCCATAGGATCTCCATTAACTACAGCAGAGTGCGACATCAGGCAGGGGTTGGGGGGACAGGACTAGAAATCACATAATCCTTGAAATAACCACAGTCACAGGAAAAGCTAACACTAACATGAAGAGCAGCCACCAGACTTTCTGCCACCAAATTTTTTGCAGTGTCTCCGCAGCAACAAAACACACGATCCAAATACTGCCACCAAACCTCGTAACAAATGCTGAATTTGGCAATAAAACTGAACTTCCAGTACAGATTTTATCAACTGTCTTTCTCAGGACAAATGGCATCAACAGAAACACAAGGTCATAGCTGCTATCTATGAAAATAAAAAAGTGTCCCAAGGTGGCATAATGCTTATAGTAAAGAGGTGAAGTCCTTAAAGAAGTTACCAGAGTTGCATGAAAAAAACTTTTATGGGTGTACTTGATTTTATATTCATCATCTATCTGCATTATTTCATAAGATTTAAATGACAACTAAATGCATCAGAACTCCAAATATTTACTAAAAATTAGAAAAAAGAGAAAAATTTATTTCCTTACATTTCACTGGCACATGTCTCATCACTATCTAAACCATAAAGTTAAATTAAAACGTTGGATACATCACAGTGGTCATAATTTTCAAGCCACATGTGAAGACTTTTACAAAAAGTCTTAGCTTTGATCTTGGATATAAAATTAATATGAATTCAATCTTGAGCAGTTTATTTGTACTGCATACTATCAGGAGTGAATGAGGTTTTTCTTGTCTAAAAACCAATTTCTAATGCAATAGGAATGAGATATTAGATTGCAGGATTGAGTTCTACTATAGAGAGAAACTCCATTTGAGAGTGTATTTCTGACTTAATATTGAAATTTAATGCTTAGGGGGTTTTAGATGAGAAAAACTAGCTGTATTGTATTTAAAAGAAACGAATCTTTGCAGGCATAAAAACAAGCTACTTTTTTTTTTTTTGGATATCACAGGTTTATTCAGAATCAATCTCCCAAAGAACTTCGGAGTATTTATTACCCACAGAAATACTATGTGCTTAACTTTGATATACTAGTTCAACTACATTGAATTCCAGTTGCAGAATGAACAATAAGACTTCAGTGGTCCCTTTAGAAAGTTTTAATCTTCAGGGAAAAAACAGGAATGGGATAGTATTAGATACCAAAGGGCACATTAAAAAAAAATTCTGTAAGGCATTACATATTAAAAAAGAAAAGCCCACAATCTTCCAATTCAGTAAAAAACTCTTTTGTCATCCGTCAAGGTCAATCATATCTCATTCACAAACCAGAATTTGTGAAATTCTGTAACAAAGTAGCTACTTTTGGTATTTTATACCTAAGAATAAATTCAAGTCAGGTATAGAAAACTAATTTCTTTGCAGTCTTTAAAAAAAAACTTTTATATATAATGTTAATATGAGTGGACAAATACAGTTACAAAATTAATAATAAAGGACAGCTGCATATGTTAATTTTAATAATATATACATAGTCATAAGTTATATGAATACAATAATTATCGTATTAACCTTTCTGGTATTAAATACAGTTTAAAAGTCCTGAGATAGCACATAAGACTAAAAAGGTATAATGGGTTTGTAATATTGTCCTTGAAACAAAATAAGAAAAATTTTTTTGTCATATAATCTAGGATTTATGTAAGCATGTAAATTGCTCTGAGTTCTATGGTATTTCTTTAGTGAATCAAGTCTGAGTCTGTAATCCATGAACATCCTCTGATAAAGAAAGACGCTAAGGAAATTTGCACTTCTAAAACCCCAATGTAATGCTTTTTCACCACTCTGAAATGCAAATCAGGGACATTTCACAGCTTTTATAATGCTTACTAATTTTAAACAAATCCAGGCAAGGAATCTGGACCTGAAAAAGTACCTTTACTATTATTCTGCATAATTGGAACCATTGTCTTACAATGATGCACTATATTAATCATTTTCATTACACAGGTGCCTTCAGATGGGACTGAAGTCCCATTATGCAAACACAAGATTTTCTCAGAGTTTACAAGATACATAACACAAGGTGAAGAAAGAGACATTACACATGGCAATGTTAGAGCACCAAATACCGTGTTAGCTCATGTTTTTTCATTTTTCTACAGCTTCTTCAAAAATGTAGTGAAATACTTAAGAGACAGAAGGGTAAAAAGGGGCTAGGGCAGGTGTTAGGAACCAGTTCTGAGGCAGGGTAACTGAGGTTCTTGATAGTAGAACCCGTGGGGTTGATTAGTGTGAAACACCATGGTGGTCTGTGTTTGACCAGTGTAGGAGGAGTTGCTTCCTTTCACACCGTTTGCCACAGTGGGAATCTTTGTCCACATGTGTTAGCCAGGTCTCACCTGCACCAGGCCAGGAATCAGCACCTTTCTGTAGCAAATTCCTCCCTTCTGCGCTCATCTCAAGTTCCCACTCTGGTGATTTATCTTATGGCAAATTCCTTCCATGGCCTTGACATTGTTAGAGACAGGGAACTGTGCTCTTTAACTCCTTACAGAAGGACATGCAGGAAACCAAGAGAGAAAAGTAATGCAACAGAAAGATATGCGGGTGGGCATGAAGCTGAGATTGACATTGAAAGCAAATTAAATATTTTAAACCGAGTAAAAATAATTAAAGAAAATGAACTGCTGGAGCATACATCGGTTCCTAAGCAAGGCTAAAAATCTGTCTGGAAAAGTGCAAGCTGTGTATACTGGAATCAATTCTACCATCTTACTATCAACAACAACTGAGCCCAGAAAGATTCCACACGACTGTTAAATTTACTTGCACAGTCCCTGAATGTCCATATGTCTGTGACTTATCAACTTTCATTCCACTGGGTTTTCTCTTTAGGTTTCACCCTGGTTTCATGGCAGTGAGGGAGGAAGACATCACCTTCACCATAATTTCCCTTTATGTGATGTGCTCTGCCATTTCTGTATCCCTGGGCACAGGAGGATTGATACAGCACCCCATTAGATCTGCTCTATCTAATGCACCAGCTCACATTCTATTTCCTCATACACAGGCTACTGCTGATATCTGTGCCGTAGCAAATGAGGAACCGTGACAAACTTGTATTTAACATAGCTGGACAGTGCGGTGCATTGGCCTCGGCTGGCTGCCAAGTGCCCATCAAAGCTGCTCTATCACTGTCCCTCTGCTGCAGGAACGGGGAGAAAATAAGATGAGAGAGTTCTGAGTATTCTAATGAGTGTATATATTTCATTTCACCCAGTGAAAGACAGAACCTTTATAGTGTGAGTTTATATTAATTAATTTGATCCTTAAATGGAAGCATAAACATGAAACACAGAAAAGTGGGGAACACAATCCAACTGAATTCTGCTGCTGGTAGCCAAAAATTCTGTATTTGCCCAAAGCCTATAGTTAAATATCTTTAATTCATCATTTCAACGTTAGAAGTCTGGAGTCTGCTGAGAGAGGTTGCAGTTCTTTTTGCACTCTGAGACAAAAACTCATAGCCAAGGATATTGAGATAGAGGAGGACAGTCAGAAGACTACTTAATCATTTTTGCAGTTGAAACCAGCACACCTTCTCAGCAGGTGCCTCACTAACACAGGAAGGGCTCCAGTCACCAACAGCTGAGAAAACTGTTCTTTAAATCATGTACATATATGAACTTCTAATTCACATCTTTGATAGCAACTCATTGATCACAGCTTTTATTGAATGTTAAGGGAGAGAAAATATTTGGTTGGAGAATTTTTTTCAAGAAAAAACCACAAAACAGACTTTTATTTAAAATTAATAATTGTATGTTTCACCAACAAAGTTCACAGTTTTTTAACTGGTTTTTATACAACATTATGATCCCTTTGGTGTCCTAAATAAATAAAGTGGTAAAGGACATGAGTGCCTGAGAAAACCTCAGTTGCAGCAGCTTATGCACTGCAGAAAATTTAATCATGGTGCTGTTGCCTTCCACAAGGAAAGAGTAGGAAAATTAGCCTTTTGGAGCCCTAATATCTCATAGATACTGGATATATAAAAATAAAATTTAAAACCACTATTTGCACCAGCAGGTTAAAAGAAAGTAAGTGATGAATGTGCATACATTAAATGTTAATTAGTGGTGATCTAGAGATACTGCATGTAAACATTAATGGAGCAAAAATGTAAACTTTTAGTAAAATTGTCACCAATATTATAGTCACAAATTCTGAAGAAAACACATTCTAGTCCAATAACAAACTATTATAGAAGTTTTACATGGAAACAAAAAGTCACCCATAATACTCTATCAATCACCACAACTCTACAGACTCTTATTTTCATGCCCTTCTTGTAAGGGTGAAGTGATATATAATTCATACATTCAAATAAATCAAGAAAGTAAAGGATAGGTTCTATTTCAAGAATAATAATAATAAAAAAAAATAATGACCAATGGCAAGACACCAATACAAAACCCTACAGAAAGTTCTTATTTGAAAGTAGATTCAACAGCAAGAATGAAGTTACCATCAAAAATACATTGGCTTCACTATGAAAGATTTACTTGAATGAAGTTCCTGGTGAATGATCCAAGAAAGTAGTGACCAAAGACCTTATACTGAGATGTAAATACAGTAACACAACACTGTAGCCTCAGAGAATTCAGTGATGAACAAAACAAGACTGCAATTTTTTGGCAGCAGCAAACTCAGCAAGTCAGCCCAGAGAGCTAATTTGCTTTGAAGTAAAAAAAATAAACTTAGAAATAAAACAGCAGAGACAGACTACAATATGCTTCATAAAATGCAGTCAATAAACACAACTATCTAGGGAATATGAGTTCATTCAATAAGTAAAGACAGTCATGCCAGCAAAATTACAGATGTATGGTAAATCTAAATTGCAACAGAAAACTAAGGGGAAAAATCAGGCTAAAATAAAATAAAATTTAAAAAAAATCACCCCAATTAAGTAAATAAGATCAAAGTTCTGCAGGAAGAAAGGGAGTATACAGACAATTGCCATACACATAAAACCACTTTTGAAAAAAAGTGAACAGATTTGAAGTTACCTTTCACAATAATGAAAAATAAAATAGTAGACATACAACAGTCTGCATTTTTAATTTCAGAATATTTGTGAAATGCCTAATTTTCCCCTTTGGATTTTTAAAAATATTTATATGTTATATTCAAAAATTCTTCATGAAATTTTAATTTTAATCAATGCAGTAAGCACTTGGAATATCCTATAAATGTGCAGAGCTTCTGTAGCATTATTTTACCAAGAAATTATACTGTTATGAGATTATTATTAAATTTTTTAGTATTTGCAGGTTTTTTTATTACTGCTATTTGTGTTGTATTAGTATCACATATCAATCATGATTCGTAGTGTGTAGACCAATATTTTACTGCACTATTTAAAATGGCACTTGAATCATGACTATCTTGACAGTAAAAGAATTTGTTTCAGAAGTTGTTTTCAAGTAAAGTATTAATTTTTAAAAGGGTACTGCATTTCTGCCTTAATCGAAACTGCTAAGAATAATCTAAGATGCAGAATACATTTCTGAACTTCAGTTTTTACTCTCAGATAAATGAAAATGGAAATGTCTGTTTCATGTCTCTGTTACAGATCTAATCTATCTGTTACAGGGGTCTGGTTTTAGCAACAAAAGAAGGCATAAGGGATTAAGAGGATTGGTCAAGAGTTCACATGGCCATCCTGCCATTTCTGGTAGAATAATAATTCCTACGTCTATAGGATAAACTAATAAACACAATGAGTCAATTAGAGAATGATTTTTTCATTTGCATATTATTTATCTTAAATGTTGATCATTGGCTTCAATTAATGAATACACAAAATGAAGAGACTCAGTATCATAGTGCTAGAATTGAAAATGACAGTTCTTGGAGGGTGACTTTGTGAAGGGAAAAAAGAAAGGGATTGCTTTGGGTTCATTAACCAATATTTTACTATTTAAATGAGCAATGTTTAGATTTTGTGCTCTGACTCTTCTCCTGTGATGTCTAATTATGAACAGCAACTGCATTTTCAAACAAATGGAAGAAATGATGACAAAACACATTCAAAAAATATGAAGTTAGAACCACATTGAGCAGTAGTGGAATGAATGTAACAGGCAAAAAAAAGATGTATCTTTTTAAGTTAGAAGAAATAGAAATACAAATTAGATGGGGCAACATTCTCCATATATAACAGACTGAAAAAAAAACCCACCTGATTAATAAAACATCTATGAAACTGTCTTTTAAGGCAAGGGTTGACATAGGGGTATGAACAGCTGCAATGAAAAAGCATTTTAGAACTGATTAAACTTTTGGAAAGGCAAGGTATTTTTAGACACTAGAAAGAAAGACTGGAATTTCTCCCTAAACTTCAAACACAGGAGGTGTTTCTGGGCGAAGTCCTCCCAGAGCCACAGCTTCTTCTAGTTGCCTCCTGTAAGTGGCACATGTGCACCCCTCCTCCACATGCCTCTGACAACAAATGTTGAGGCATGACAAAACTTAATTGGCTCCTCACACTCAATCTACAAATAACGTATTTTAATCCTATACATTCTTCTTAAACAAGGCTAAGAAGGCATAGAAGTTACTACAGAGATCTGGAGATATTTAGACTTGCTCTCTTGAGCATCTAAATGTAAAGAGCGAGAAACTGGTTTTCAAGAAACTACTTTAAAATAAATTTGCATTGATCCTTACAATTATCCATTGCCAACATACACTGTTCACCTCCTAAGCTTTCTGGTATGTCAGGGTGTCTGGGCAACTTTGCTGATTTTGACTGGGATAGAGCTACTTTTCTTCATAGTGGCTAATATGGGGCTGAGTGAGATCTGTGCTGGAAGTACGGTTGATAACCCTGGGATGTTTTAGTTATTACTCAGCAGTTCTTACTCACAATCAAGGCCTTTTCTGCCTGTCACCCCACCCCACCCCACCACAGAGGAGGCTGGCGGTGCACAAGGAGTTGTGAGGGGACACAGCCAGGACGGCTGATTCCAGCTGGCCAAAGGATTATTCCATATCATATGGCATCATGTTCAGCATACAGATCCAGAGGAAGGAGGAGGAAGAGTGGGAACATTTGGAGTGATGGTGTTTGTCTTCTCAAGTCACCATTAAACTCCTGTTTTTCTGGACATGGCTGAACACTTGCCTGTCCATGGGAAGTGGTGAATGAGTTTCTTGTTTTGCTTTGCTCATGTGAGTGGCTTTAGCTTTACATGTTAAACTGTCTATGTCTCAGCTCATGAATTTTCTCACTTTTATTTTTTAAATTCCCTTCTTCCTCTCCCCAGGGAAAGTGAGCAAGCATCTGTGTGGTGCTTAGTTGCTGTCTAGGGTTAAACCACAACATTAATCATGTTCAGTTTCCAGAATGCTTGTTTTTGAGGTTATGACAACGTCATGGTTTAGTATAGTTTGGGTTTTTAGTAAAGAGGGCTTCAGCCACAGAAGTGATTCTCTTGCAAAGAGGAGCTTACAACTTCCTCTATGACCCGACAAAACCAATCAACTGGCTAGTTTGAATACTGGCAACTTTTTTAAGCCACTTAAGAAGCTTGACACGCCTCTGTGATCCACATTTAAGAACGAACAAACCCCGGGTAAGCTCTCTCTTGCTTCTGGCTTTCGGACAGGTAACTGGGGGCCTGCGCGGCCCAGCGGGGCCGGGCCGGGCCCTGCTCGGTGCGGGCTGGCCGGGAGACAGCCATCCTGGAGCCGTGCGGCCCCGATCCACCCGCAGCCCCTCAGTGCGGGCCAGCCCCGCAGCCCTGCTCCGTGCAGACGGCCCTGAGGCGCGGCTCGGCCAGCCCCTCCAGTGCGGCTGAAAATTCATCTGAGGCCGCTGCATCTGAGGTGCTGCCCGGCAAAGCTCATGTGACCAACAGCGATAAGCAAATTCCAGCTGCGGGGCCGGGTGAGATTAACCCTTATAGTGCTGTAAGATTCCGCCAGAACAGATGAAGCCTGCAGACATCAATCCTCTCCCGAGTCAGGGGAAGAGGGAGGGTGAAGGCACGTGAAGAAAACACCATAAAGACACCAAAGTCAATGAAGAAGGAAGAGCTGAAACCCCGAGGGAGGAGAAAGAGATGCTTCAAACCTAGGAGCTGAAATTCTGTTGTAAAGCTATGGTGATGGACTGTGATACATCAGAGTACCCGTTGTAATTTCATGAAAGCATGGGGGGTGGAACGTTCAAATTGCAACTGTGAGCAAAAGTACCTGTGCTGGAATAAGCAAATGACTGTAATTGTGAGCAAAAGTACTTGTGTTGAAATGAGCAAATGTTGAAGCAGCTGTAATTTGATGAGAAGCTTGAACAGAGAGAAATGAAAGTGATGAGGACCCTTGCTCCCAGGGAGGGAGAAGACCTCTGTTCCTAGAGATGAAGATGCTGCCAGAGGTAGGTGAAGAGAACCTTTGTTTCTGAACAGCTCATCCTTAAAATGGTACCCCATTAGCCAAGACTGGACCCTCGAAAGCAGTTGTGGAGAAAGCTGTAAGTTGAGAGAAGGAACTTTCACAAGCGAGCAGAGAACCAATCCGGGCGGCTTTCTCGCTGTGACATTGAAGCCATGAGAGAACTGTTTCTTGTGGAGATGTCTCCATAGCATGAGAGACTCCTCTCCCTAAGTGAATGAAAAAGATTATTATGGAAGTGGTAAACTGACTGAAAATCTAAAGGGTTGTCTTTTTTTACGTTGTCAGTGGGAGAAGAGAGAAAGGTGGGGGGAGGAGAAGTGTTCTGGAGGTTTAGTCTGACTTTTTCTTTCTTTTAGGTCTGTTAATAAACTTCTTTATATTCTCTTAAGTTTTGTGCCTGCTTTGCTTTCTCCTAATTCTTATCTCACTGAAGGTAAATAAGTAAGTAATGGATATTTTGAACCAAACCACTACACTAAATTGGTGTTTCCACCCGGTTTTCAAACTGAACCCGCTACAGACAATTATAACCACAGAATTCTAGAAAATTAGATCTAAAAAACTACTGTCCAAATTTACTGGTCTGTTCAAGGCCATGTCATATAAATTTGTTTTAAGAGCCTGAAAAAATGGGTATTCCAAAGTTTTCCTAATCCATCTACTCCAGTGTTAAAGCTTTCTCTGCACAATAAATCATTGCTCATTGTCACTTAAACCCTGTGTTTTTGTATTATAAAGTCAACACAAAGTATAGCTTATTTCCTATCTTCTTGAAGAATTTTTTGTGTATATAAAAAAGTATTATCCAGTTGTTTTCTAAAATACCTCTTCTCTAGACATCTCAGTTACTTCAGTTTCTCTTCTTGGATAATTACCTCCAGATTTTCCATCATTCTTATTTGGCTCACAGGGACTCTGATGCAGATTTTTCTTGGGATATCAGTGTCTTATATTGGTCACAATATTACAGGCAAGCATTGCCATTATGGATTCAAGAGTAAGATAATTTCCATCTGTGTGTAAAAAATGCACCTATTTATACAGTGTGCCGGTTTGGTCAAATTTAGAAATATATCCTCTGAGAGAAGGCACAACCACCCCTTCCCCAACCAGGTTCGGGAAAAATATATTTTCCTCGAAGGAAAGTGAAAGACATCAAAACTATTTATTTAACAAACACACAGGAAAAGGATAATAATGCTAAATGATAAAACCCCTCGCCCTGCTGAGAGAAACCTAGGAAAATTTCAGAGTCCTTCCGTAAATCTCTCTCTCCCCCTCCTTGGAGCTGGGACAGGGTGGTGGGCCCACCTCCAGGGCCAAGGCCTTGGTGGAAAGTCCTCCCAATGTATTCTGATGTTGAAACTGTCCAGCAGAGAGAAAAGGGAAAAAAATGAAGTCCTAGAAAAACAAAAGTTCAACACTCTGAAGGAAAAAAAGAGCTGGGGAAAAAACTGCCGAAAGCTGCCTGGAAAGAAAATCAAGCCGGGTGCTTCCCTTCCCTCCCACTCTCCTGCCGCAGCTGGAAAAAAAAAAATTCTCTATCTCTGTGTGACCTTGAACAAGCTGCAAACTACTTTGAAAAAGTTTCACTCAGTTTTTCCTTCCCCCTCTCAGGCTCAGTTTAAAGGCATAGAAAGATACCAAAATTAATTTCTGGGCATATGGCAGTGATATGGGATGCACATCAGAAAGTCACCCCAAGACATACAGCTCAGAAGAATATCTGTCTCTTTAGCAACATTATTGTTAGGTACTAGTGACTAAAATAAAATTTGCCATTATGTTATTTTCCAAAGGCTGCATCTAGGCCAGCTGTGTCTCACCTTTCTACTTATATGCCAGGCTATTCCTACTTGCATGCAGGCCTGTACATTTATTCCTATAACCCACCTAGCTGAGTGAGTTATCCAGTGTATTTATTAGCCACTATGGTTGCTGCCCTTCCTCACCTGTGTCAACAACTTAGGCAGTGTCTCCTATTCATCCAGAAAACATACAATGATTTAAAACAACAGCAATTAAAAGAAAAAAAAAAAAAAAAATAACAAAACCAGAAAGAAATGAAAACTACCAGACCAGACTCCCGCAGAATCACAGGTGTTTATATAACACTGGTCTTCATTTCGACAGCTAATCAATCACTACTTCTCTCCTGGTACAGTTTTCCAACTGCTTGTGAATTTACTTTGCAACAATCTTTTTGTAGACTATGTCTCCCCTAACTGGAAATCAAGACAGAGTATAAAGAAGCTGAGTCAAAACACTCTATATTTTCTGTCAGTCTTTAATCCATAAGCCTTTTTCCTTCTCATGGAAGGAAATTAGATTCATTTGTCACTGCCCGGTTTCTTGCCTTTCTATCACATACCTGTGTATGCACTCACACATACACAGTTTTAACACCATCCCTCCAGTGGCACCTGCTGTTACAGAACTTGGGGTCTTTTTTTTGTTTTATTGGGTTTTTTTATTAACAGGAGCTAGGTTGCTGTCTGCTATAAATCTACAACTCCAGTTGCTGCTGTTATCATACATAACTAGTGGAGTTTTAGCACATTGTTGATTCAGAACTGAGAATTCTCTAGAGCAAATCATGCACAACAACTCAAAGCAATACCTAAAAGTGAGCAGACATTTCAAATTGAACACTTATTGCAGGGAAGTAAATGTTTCTGTAAGTGCTTTGACAGTATTTACTGCAAAGGGGAAAAAAAATCATATTCACAGAATTACAGAATGGGTCAGGTTGAAAGGAACCACAGTCATCTGGTCCAACCTTCCTGCTCAAGCAGGGTCATCCTGGAGTACATTGAACAGGATTGTGTCCAGACAGTTCTTAAACATCTCCTGTGAGGGAGGCTCCACACCCTCTCTGGGGAATCTGTTCCAGCACATAGGCACACGCACAGTAAAGAAGTTCTTCCTCATATTCAGGTGGAACTTCCTGTGCATCAGTTTCTGCCCATTGCCTCCTCTTACTACTTAATACTTACTATTCTGTCATATACTCTGAAAATTCTTTATGAAACTTTTATAATACTTTAAATCTTCATAATACTTTTCTCACACTTATTGCAAGGACTCAGTGAGAAACGATCTGTTAATCAGCAATAATGAAGAATCAGGTAAATGTTTATTTATGTATTGTGGCTTGACTTCTCCCTTTTTGTCATATTCATCCTCTACAAAATATTATTCAGTGTCAAAAGCTATGGTTGGTTACAATTGCTCTAGGGCCAAAATTAACAGCTTTATACCCAAACCTAAACAAAACTATTTTTTTTATGATTATCAATCCTTTCCTTTTAGAAAAAAAAATCAGTGGAAAAAGAACTATTTTCAAGAAGCTGGAACATCAGAATCCTCTTTTTCAGTTGCATGAGCAAAGGTGGATAATGTACTCCCACTTGCTATTCTTACCTCTGGTCAAGGAGTTGACCTGTGCTTGATCAGAGAGAAAGAGTGAAGATGCACGGAATGCAATGAATGAAATTAGGTCACAGTTCTCTTACTAATTCTAAGGAAAAGTGGATTTTCACTTCTTGGAGAATTGCCAAACAGCTCACTTTATGCTGTGGGTAGTATCTCTTCTCCTTGACCCATAAAACAGACTGTCACATGGTAAGATTCACGTAATGCTTCTAAGATTTGAAGTTGTCCTTGATCATTTACATTTAGAATTACTTAAGATGTGGATGAAAAGTAAAAAATTTTCTGCACTATTTATTCCAGGAATAACTGTTCACTCTTGCCCTGTTTACATATTCCAAGACCAGATGCAGGCAGTAGAAAGAGTCTTTTTCTATTCCTCTAACCAAATACTCATAAATATTCTCAAGACCCTACAGAGGCAAAATCCTTCTTAACTGTTATGATTCATTGGGCTACAAGTTACACACGGACTAAGTGAAGCCAAGGTCGATATCTCCCATGAGGTCCAATACATCTCAGTATTGATTGAAGCACTGAAATCAATGGAATTATAATTGGACAGAACTTTCAGGTAACTAGAAGTCCTACTGAAAACTTTGAGGGCTTAACAAATGCCAAAGGGAAATCCTTGGAATTCACATATCTGGAAAAAATATTGCCACTGATTTTTGACTCGTCACACACTATAGATATTTTTTGAGTCTTGAATGACACTGTGTAGTGCCTGTCTGGAACTCAAATAGCTGTTTTAAAAGATGGCCCAGGGTAAGCATAAACAAAGAGTTTATATAACAGAGGTACTTGTGATAACACTGATGTACTTTCCCTACAGGTTTCAGTATATACAAAATGCTTTTTCAACAATCTGATTCCTCGTAGGTACTAATACTCCATTGACAGGCCTCCTGTTATATAGCACAGGTTTTTGGTTACCCCATCAGAACTTTGCTCAGTTAATGCATTTCAGGACAACTGATTATTAACCCAACTCTTATGGAAGCATGACCGCAGAATTCCAGTGATAGTCTTGGTTGTGTGCCATCCTTGAAAGCAGCACTCCTACCTAACATGCTATCAAGAAGACTTTGAGACAAGCTGCTTTTTTACTGTCTTAGTGTTCTTTGCACAGATTTTTTTTCCCTCATAGTCAAAGTATCATTGAAATAAAGCTCAAAAATTTCTCTACTTTTCATGCAATCAAGCAGATTTTCATATAAAATATTTTTGGGGGAAAAACGTGTATACACACAGAGAAAAACACATATAAATTTAAAAAATATATATTTTAGCTATTTTTTTAGTATTTATGTGCAGCATCAAGATCATCTCCATTCTCATTCATGCAAGCATTCTGCATGTAAAGACAGTAATATGCTCTCAAAATGCAAATCAAATCAGGGTCAGAGCAGCCATATTCCCAGCTAATATAAATCACCTTGTTCTACCAATTTCAGAAGACTTATATGATCCATTTGGTTTTGAGTATGACCCTAGACACAACTGGTTTACTGTTTGTTTGGTGTAGGATAATATTTTTCCTGTAGTTTAACTAAATTTTTTGTAACCTACCCTAAAGCATTAAGAACACAGTAAGGTAACACATGGTAACTTCTCCACCACTATAGAAGGGGTAGTAAATTATACCCCTCGTATGGAAACTTTTACATTATTTCCAAGAAGGACTGCAACTATATAAAATGCAATCACACAGACATTCACATGGAGTCTTTCAGCAGAGCTTCACAGCTAAGGAATGCACTACAGGGACTTTTTTAAAATTTTTTTTTGCTTCGTGAAGAAGAAATAACATCATAGGTGAATATATGCTCTGAAATGCATCATAGTGTAACAAAGGTTATACAAGCTTTCAGCATGTCTTCTGAGGCAGGTGATATGTTCCATATTCTCCCTAGCAGAACCAAACATCTCACAGTGGGTTAAATGCTGAGGGTGTATGAAGTTGAAGGCAAGAGAATCATCACTTCAGTGCCTACTCTCTTCTAATCAAACTTACTGCAATTCCATAAAAAAAGTAGACAGTTTTGCATACAAACATCACTCGTACATGTGCAATCTACAAAGTTTGAAAGTAATACATATCTGAAAGAAGGGTTACAAAGTGTGTAAGGCAACTCACCAAGACTGAGTAATGTGATAATGGTGTAGAGTTGAATAATTAGATTCATAAGGCATGAGTAAAAAGAAAACTTTAATAATCAAAAGAATTGGACAAAAGCAAGACCTTAGGTTAAGAATTTACTTCTGTCCTTATTTCTGAGAGATACATATTTATGATGAAAGTTCTGTATTTCCTTTTTCATCTTTCCTGGATAATGTTTGGAGCAGTAAGCTAATTTTTCACATTAGTATATATTATTCTGCACATCTCTTTCAGCTGCCTAAAACTTTTCCTGTGTGATTCATCTGCAAAAGAAGAAAGGCAATGAGCAACCCACAAAAAAGATTAATAATGAGAGTTGATGGTGCATGATTGTACCAATCAGTGAGCCTAAGCCTCAGAGTTAGAGCCTCAGCACTACACAAAAAAGGGTAAGCAGAATCAGCATGAACAACATCCTTGTCATGCAAAACTTTTAATCCAAATGTTTACATTTGGCATACATAATAAGTAGTATCTTTTTCCTATTAGGCTTTCCTTTTTCTTTCTTTTCAGAACTAATTTGTGAAAAAGAAGTGGAAACTCTGCACAATACACCTTGTCTTCTTTAGCTCCAAAAATATCCTTATCTTGTGTATGATGTGGCAAGTAAGTAATATGCCAGGTATTAAACTGCTAATAGTGATCCCATAGCCCTTTCTGTCGTTTTTGTTGACAGTTCATTAGGGCAGCTGCCAAAGGAAACCTCTTGTACAAAGTCTCTGTTGCATATCATCACTACAAGGTCCTTCTGATTTCTGCCCTATCTTTTAGTTCTGTGCATCCAAACTTGCAATCTTTCCTTTGCCTGTCTATACAGGGAAGCTGGAATACATGATAATACTGGTCAATCAGATGGGTGTACAACTTATGTAATTAATTATCTTCTATTCAGTATTTTTTAATCGGGGGGTGGGGGGTTGGGGGGTTGCACTGTGGGAGATTTCTTATTGGTTGAGTTCTCCCTGTCTTTTAGTTGCAACTATACATGTTTAAGATGTTATTTTAGTTTTGGATTTTTTATTTTAAATTAGACAAAGATATTGAATATAGTCCAGAACCATGTACTTCAGTGCTGAGGGTGGTGAATAACCTCAGGCAAACATCAGTTAATTTTTTTACCCTTTTTTTTTTTTTGAGGAGAGGGTGATATCTTTAAAAAGCTGCTGCCAATTTTTAGAATTTATTTTTAAACCAGCACTGTGGAATTCTAAAACAACAGGAAAAAAATCAAATTCTGGGTGGGTAAGAGGGTGAAGGAAAAATTAAAATAAAAATAATTATAGAATCTACTCAGCTCTAATTATCTGATTGTCACAAGTTGCAGATTTCTTCACAGTTGCATCCTGTTCATTGACCAAAACCCAAAAGGTTGTAATATGTAGTTACAGTATATTGCAATATTATTTAAATTCTGACTCTGCTTGGATATCTTTAGTGGCTGATTAGAGAACTTTACTATAATTTTTAAAAGTTAGCAATTAATACTATGCATGTACTTACACCTCAGACAGATATATTTCATCCATTAATTGCATAATAATTAGCATTATAAAGCACATTAGTAAAGGTAATAACTGTCAAATACTTGTGATTAAGAAAAACTCTTCCTTTTACAGCAGAAGGAAAAAATACCTGAAATGAATCTGTTTCAATAGAAAATCGAAGATAAGGATAGTGGCAAAATCTAGTCTTTGGAAAATCAATGAAATTTTTTGACATTTTTTGAATCCAACTCAAAAATGTGGCTAAAAGAATGTAAAGATGTATAACATACTGAATGGAACACAATATGATCACACATGAAAAAGTCTTACATCTCTTTTTAAATCTTCATACATTCAAGAAAATCTGTCATTTTTCATTCAAGAGAAAAAAAAAAATTGGACAGTAACTTCAAATTATCAGAAAGTGCTTTTCTTTGCCCAATTTTCTAGATAAGAATGGCAATAATTTAAAGTAAAATCATCTTCTGTTTGACATTACAAATACGATATATCTATATCTGTAAATTTACTTTTCTTTCAAAATAAAGACCTTGCTTTGCCGCCTTCTGACAGCAGGAATCGATTTCCTAAAAAAACCCTCATCCATTTTCAAAAATTAATCTTTGAAAAGCTTAAAATGTCACATCATCCAGATTGTGTTTCTAAGTTTTTACTTTTAGTCCGATTCTTCACCTGCAGAGAGTACTTTTGTGCAGAGATTCTTCATTACAACATTTTTTTTTTTCTTAGAGACCTAAAGAAAGCTGATTCTTGTCATCTACATAAACTCTGCCACTGGGAGAATGAAACAAAAGCCCTGTCAGACATGCAAGCCCCCAACTCCCAGAGAATATAACGCATGCGTAAGAGAGTAAACCTGCCTAAGATATTCATATGTGAATACTCTGTTAAATTACAGAGGAAAATATCCTGTGTCTGTCATTACAAGTTTCAATCTTGCTATTAAAACCCCAGCCGCAAAAAAAACCCAAATAACTTTCTAATTATGCAACATTTTTCTTGAATTCTTTTGGGTGTTAGACTGGCAATTGCTCTACTACCAAAATACTGGCTATTTATAGGGAAACATCATGGCACTTCCTCATTTTCTTTCAATGATTAAGTAGAAAGTTTTTTCTCAAATGTCTTAAGAGAAATTCTTGCTATTGGACCAGAAAACACTCTTGTAGGAAAGACATAATGGGAAAAGGACTTTGTAGGACGTAAGATATGAAGTAAATCAAGTGATTGTCAATATCCAAGTATGAATAAATCAAAATATTTTAAGATTTCAACTTTCATATATGCAAATAGTAAAAAAGCCACTCTTTTATGAGGGAACTTTGTTTTGGACATCCTCTAAGTCACTCAGGTATGTCATTTGAACAGTTGTTAATGACTCCATACTACTACTACTACTGCTACTACTACTACTGCTACTTATAATAAATCCCACAAACATTCTTCAACACCTCAAAATAAACCAATTACATACAAGATTTAATTTTTTTTCCCTCAATATACAATACATTTTTGCACAAAATCAAGTCTCAAACCCCAATTTCTGTGCAGCTTTTATATTTGTTTTGGACACCCAAGGGCAAAATATGGCACCTCCCTTTTTCTACAGAAACAGTAAAAATTTAGTTCTATGTTTTACTTCAGTGGAGGCCTCCTGACATGTTATTAGATTAGTAAGGAAAGTGAAAGAGAGATCTAAAACAGGAATAGTTTGCATACCTGACCACACAGTGGTTAGAATAGATCAATGAGAGCAAGTATCAAAGGTCATTCATCTTCCCAGACAATGCAAATCCAAAGGTCATTTCACCTGAAAAAAATCACTCTTCATACACTGTATCTTGAAGGAAAAATGTGCAATTTAAACAGTATATGAGATAACAAGGCTTCAGAAAATGAAACAAAGAAGGGTTTTTAAAAGTTTGAAAGCAATTCAAATTTAATTTGAAATGGACTGCGGAGCCTTTTAAATTTTATCTCTACATGTTCTTTTAACTTCTAAGAATCCCTTTGAGGACTGGTTTAATCTGCATAAGTACATTATGTGCTTTCACAAGTTTTTCATAATTTGCACTCCAAATGCTTAAAAATCCTGGTTTCAAGGATCTTTTTGGGTGAATTTTTAGGGTTGTTGTTTTTGGGTTTTTTTAAATCCATGTTACAGTTATGAGATGTAATGAAGAAATTTATACTGGGGAAAGTGATGAAGGGCATTAGGACACCATAAATTGAATCAGTATAGGAAATTAAATGTTGAAGGCCTAGGCTTCAAAAATGCATTAGAAAACATTTAAGTTCCAAATACACTTAAAGTTATATTTGTAATTATAAACTTCTCAGATATTCATACTGTCCTCTACCAATATTATTCTTGAAGCAATCATACCCACAATCTCTGGTGTAAATTCCATTTTATCTTCCACACTTCTAATACAAAGTGCTAGCTCTATTACTTCAAGCACAGTCATTTAGACCGGTTTCATATACATTCTACAGTAATATAAACTGTCTCTAAGAGAAGGAGAAGCAATTACGAAATATTTTCTCATTTATTCTTCTCCTTATAAAAAGCTCACAGACAATTTACAGGGATGTAGGATGATGGTATCTTACAATGCATCACCTTGCTCCACTGATCATGCCAGTATGATTCAAGTCTTTTGGTGCCAAACCCATCAATTCAACTTGGGTAATTAACTTTGCTCCCACAGATGTTTAGGATGACTATGGATTAATTAACTTGGGGTAGCATTCATCAGGTTAACACCCAAAAAGAGTAATCGGCCTACATTGACATTCACTAAGTATTAATGTGATGTTTTTAAGAGACTCTGATAAGAGCTTCTTGAAACTGTTGGAAAAATCATTCTTTCTAAATACAATTTTTTTAATTAAAAAAAATGTTCAGATTATGCAATGGTTCTTTCTTATTGTTCTTGACTGAAATAATGGAAATTTGACTCAACAATGAGAGTTTTGGTCCAAGTATCTGAAATTACAGTGCATCTTGAATCACTAGACCCCAGACTACCTCAGATACTACACGCAGGCTGGATGTTGCTTCAGATTCTTACCTGGAAGTCTGGGTAGGTTGAAACGATTGGCTTTTTTTAAACTCAAATCTAGATCTGTTCTCAGGTTTATACTTTGAGATATTAAAATCTTTTTCAAACTCCTTTCTCTTAACTGCTTATGCAGTTTATAGACCAAGATGTTGGCAATGACCCCACATTGCATAGTTTCTATCTACTCCTGGCATTCCAAGCATCTCTCAGACATGACTTTGGATTTGTCAGTACATGCACTGTTTGCTCCCTAAGAGCAGCAAAGACACAATGTAGCCATTAATTGTGTCTTACAGTCCCAGGGGGAAAAAAGAGAAATAGGCACTAAGAAAGACTGACGTACAGTGAGATTTGCTTAGACCACTTTTCCCCCTCTTAAAAAGTTATTGATGCTATGCTATAAAAAAATCAATTTGACTGTAAAAGACTACCACTTACCAAGGATGACTCAATGAAAAAAAAATAGTGAAATAAAACACCAAATAACTGACTGGTATTCAAGTACTTACTGAGTTCATTTATGTCTTTTCATCTCTAAGAGCTACTTAGATTCCTAAACCTAAGCAGAGAACTTCTCTAGAAAACAGGAAAAAACCCAACCTATATACATTTTCTCCAAGAGGTATTGCAAAAGCTATTCCACCTCTCCTTTGGCTTTGAAGAGCTTCTTTCAACTACATCAGACTGCATGATATCCTATTAAGGCTTCTAAGAAAACTGTACAGATGTATTTAGTACGATTGATTTTTTTGCAACATTAAAGACCATAGACATGGTATCAGTCAGTGATTAAAAAGCACTAAAAATTCTTATTCAGGCCAACAAGTAACTGTAAACACAAGTAAAAACAAATAGATGCAGATGCTTAAAGTTATTTCTCTTTCTGCCTGCACTGGTAGAGACATTTTAAGGCATCTCAAGAGTCAATTTAGTAGTGAAAAAGTTACAAACCTGACAATAAATCCTCAGGTTATGAGTGATGTGGCTACCAGTTTGAAGAGCTTTCCCCACTGCTTGCCAAAACATGTAACGCCACCACAATCAAGAGAGATTTCTTTGGGGCATTTCTCCAATGATCTCCATCAAGATTTTACTGCCTTACAGCAGAGCAGAGGCTGTGGCTTCCCCAGGCTCTGGTTCACTCACGTCCTTGCTATGCCACATACAAACACACCAGGTGTACTCAAGGTGCAACAGGCTGACATCTGACTTCTGTCCAGTTTGGCTGAGTTCCTGTGAAGTGCCTTGAACCTGTCAGAGCTGCTGCACACACGTGCTGGGCTGCACAAAATCTGATGCCATTCAACCATTTGCTGAGGTCACAGCTGAAGAATTCAGCAGAGAACACAAGAAAATCTGGTGTTCATGCTAATTTGGGGACAGCTTCAACAAATGCTATAGGCACATTTGCTATGTCTAATCACCCCTAGGAAGAAATTAGCTGGCAGTTAAGCAAACTAATGCAGTGTCCTTTATTCGATCTTCAGCTTTCTGGAGATACAGAAAATCAATTAAGTTGCACTGCAGCAATTGTAGGCCTGAGCATAAATATTCCTTGCCATAAGAGAAATCACTCATCAAGCACACTTCTTTGTTTCAGCATGCTGTAACAATACATTTTCAAGTATTTAATGCAATTTTACTTCATTCATACCAATAGACAAAGGGAGCTGCTCTACATTCCACTCTTCATGACTCTCTCTCTCTGAATTCAATACATGTGAAAAGTATCAGGATCGTAAGTTAAACATTCAGCATAGTTTATCTTAAGCCAGCTCTACTGACATCCATTTTTGTAGTGATTTAAATGATTTACAACCTATTTTTCAGGCAAAAAAATGTACTCAGCCTGTCAGCATCAACATGTTACGTTCCCTGAGACCATACAGAAAACAGATTTGTATGTGGGTTTCAAGACAATCTTATAAAAAGCAAATCACATATATACAACTTGGAAAAGTTGAGAGACTCCATGGATCCCAAATTCAGTGGATGAGATCTTCACATAGCAATTCAAATGCTCGCTGTGAATCTTAGAATGAACACTAAAAGCTCCCGCACATGCCATGGACCTGCTCTTCCCATTCCATCCTCTAGTGTGTTAACCACTGAGCTGAAGGGAGAATATCAAGATTACATTCTCCACTTTGTAAGCAGAATCTAACATAAAAATTAGAAATGGCTTTTGAAAAACTCCAAAACTAGGTGACTCAACACATCTGATTTCTACATCCCCTCCAAATCACAAGGCATTCAGATGCAACTGAATACTGTTTAAGCAATTTGATATGCAAACTCTTTTTTGGGGGGGAAATAAAATAGGCACTTAAAAGCAGTAGATCCAAAACAACCCAGCTGCGGTCTAAAGAAATAAAGAAAGACACAAATACTGAAACCATAGAAGTCTGTCTTCTCTAGTTATTTAAATATTATTTGGATAAGATTTTGCATAAGCATGGCAGAATCTAACATTAATATTTAACACTAAATTTCACAAGCATTTAGTGATTCGTTGTGTCTTTAGAATTCTCACCATCACAGAAAATCCAATATAAAATTTGTCAGACTCTTCTAAGAGTGTAATAGCATGATTCATTTTTGTTGCTGCAATTTTGCTGTCAAATCTTTCGGGTTTTAGTCTTTAAAAGTCAGTATCTGAAATGTTAAACCCCTCAAGCTTCAATTGCATTGTGGCTTTTCATACAAAATTAATATTAACTTTGACTAAAGTATTAGAAAATTACAGCATCTTTCAATTACAGTGTAATTAAAAAAAAAATAAATCTTTGAATGAATTGAGCATCAATTCAGAGAAAATCTCTATTTTTACTGTAAAGCCAATGTCAGAATTCTTTACACTAAAAAATGGTCTGAAAGCAACTATTAAAGGGATTTTAATGGAACCTATGTCATCTACAATTCAATTTACAAAATGAGCCACATTTTAGTAAACAATCCTTTAGACAAGCAATATTGTTGCAGCAATTTTCAGCTGAGGCTCTGATTAAGCCTAATTTATTTCAAAGGGTTTATAATTTTAAATACAGATTTAAAATATTGTAATGTCTTAGTATATGTATCTGACTCAATTAATATTTCTTGCTTAACATGAACTTACTATTAAAAGTACAAGTTCCACAAGTCACACAGTTCTTATTGTTTCTGCATAGTCCCCCTTAGAAACAAACTTGATAATAATTTATGAATTATTATATGGTGTGGTGTCATGGTTTAACCCCAACCAGCAGCCAAGCTTCACACATCTGCTCACTTACTCCCCCACCAGCAAGACTGGGGGGAGAACTGGAAGGATAAAAGCTGGAAAACTTGTGGGTTGAGGTAAAGACAGTTTAATAGGGAGAGCGAAAGTTGCACACACAAGCAAAGCAAAACAAGGAATTGAGTCACCACTTCCCAAGGGCAGACAGGTGTTCAGCCATCTCCAGGAGAGCAGGGCCCCATCACACAGGACAGTGATTTGGGAAGACAAATGTTATCACTCCGAACACCTCCCCCTTCCTCCTTCTTCCCCCACTTTGTATACTGAGCATGATGTCACATGGTCAGGAATACCCCTTCTGTCAGTTTGGGTCACCTATCCTGGCTGTGTCTCCTCCCAAACCAGCATGGCATAAGAAGAGCAGAAAAGGTCTTGGCTCTGTGTAATCCCCTCAGCAATTACAACAACATCTCTGTATTATCAGACCTCTGTTCAGCACAAATCCAAAACACACTCCCATACCTGCCACTGTGAAGAAAATTAACTCTGCCCCAGCTGAAAACAGTACATGTGGTTAGATTTATATAAGGAGATACATCTAGGATTGATCCAATCTTTGGTATAAATCTCAGTCTTTCTGGGTGTTTCAGGAAAGTACAAATACAGACAGCAGAACTGTAACACCTTTCTAAGTGGAGAGTATTTCACGCTCCAGTGGAACTAGTGATATGCCCCTAACACACAGGAAAAAATAAAAGTAAGAAGAAAATGGTCTTCCAGACTCAACAGTGATATAAAACAATTCTAACTCAACAGCTGGTAGTCCTTATTCTGATTTTGAAAAGCTCCTAGGAGGTGTTATATTTCAAGGCTTAGTATACTAATGAAAGTATTATACCCACTGAAAAAGTGTAAATTTATTTAGTATAAGGAACAAAGATCAGTATAAAAAAACAGGTGTTTTTCTTTTCAATTCTCATATCTAAGAAACTGTTGCATGCATTTCCTTTTCTAGTTTGATATTGCAGCCACTGATGTAAATGTTATGAAATAAAGATGAAACATTCCAGAATATATAGGGATAATAATTTTTAAAATCAGTCATAAAAAACATTTTCTACATCATTTAAGGAGTTATACAGTAAAATTGGTGTAGGAAAAAATAATTTTGTTAGTTTTCTTTGTTTTTAAATCACCTCATTATTTATTATCTGCACAGAGGCAGGATGACTTGCTTCCTTTGTAAGATCTTTTGAGTTCTATGTTTTTCTTAGCAAACATCTGAAATTTTTCATCTTCCAAATGTAACTCTTGAAAGCATGGAGGATGGATCTATTTGTGAGAACATTTATCCTAGAGGTGAGCAGCTCTGTTTCAAATCTGTTTCCACCTGAGATGCTTCATGCCTTTGACAACAGGTCCCTAAACATCAAGTCTAATTTGAGCAAGAGTCACGCTCCATTGCTCTTGGGGAAATGAAGCAACTGTGCAGAAAAGAGCACAAGCTTCAGTGCATCATGGAAAAAGAAGGAGGATGGCTGTGAAGACACAGGAGTTGAGCAGTTAATGCTGATACCCCATTTACCCAGGAGTAAAGTTGTTGATTCCAGAACTTTAACTTATTCTCAACAATTTATCCAATCTACCAGCAGGCTAAGACAAAAGCAGCTGCCGCTTTCAAAATGTGAGAGCTCTTTAAACATGATATGAGGTTTTCAGCTTATAGGACTTGGGGAAAAAAAATAAATGTTTTTGTTCTTTCCTTCCTCATTCAAAGGGATTTCTTGGGAATCTGGAGAGGTCCCAGTTGACTGGAAGCAGGGTAACATCCCAATTTTCAAAAGGGCAAGAAGTATGACCTTGGAAATTACAGGCCTGTCAGTCTCACTTCAGTGTCTGGTAAAGTTATGGAGAAGATTATTCTGGGAGATACTGAAAAACACCTGAAGGAAAACAGAGCCAGCACAGCTTCATAAGGAGAAGGTCCTTCTTGTCAAATTTGATTTACTTTTCTGACAAGGTAACCCACCTAGTTGACCAAGGGAAGCCAGTTGCTGCAATCTGTTTAGATTTCACGAAAGCTTTTGATACCATCTCTTGTTGTATCCTTCAGGACAAAATGTCCAGCACACAGCTGGATAAACTCAGCATGCGATGGGTGAGCAACTGGCTCATGGGTCTGGCACAAAGAGTTATAGTGAATGGGCTGACATCACATTGATGACCTCTCACCAGTGGGTCTCTGCAGGGGTCCATCCTCAGCCCTGTGCTTCTTTCAACATCTTTATAAATGACTTGGACACAGGACTCCAAGGAATACTAAGCAAGTTTTCAGGTGATACAAAATTGGGAGCTGTGGACTCCCTTGAAGGCAGAGAGGTCCTTCAGAGAAACCTCGACAAAATACAGGGCTGGACAATCACCAACTGTATGAAATTTAACAAGGGCAAGTGCCCAATTCTGCACCTGGGATGGGGTGCAGGCCCTGGGTGTATGGACAGACTGGGGAATGAGAGGCTGGAAAGCAGTGCCATGGAAAGAGACCTGGTGGTCCTGGTTGATGGCAAGTTGAATAGGTGTGCCAGTGCCCTGGCAGCCAGGAGGGCCCAAGGGAATACCCTGAAATTTTATCAGAGGAGATTCAGGTGGATATTAGGAAAATGTTCTTTCCCCAGAGGCTGTTTGGGCGCTGGAACAGGCTCCCCAGGGAAGTGGTCACCGTACCCAAGCCTGACAGAGTTCAAGAAGTGTTTGGACAATGCTCTCAGCAACATAGTGTGATTCTTGGGGTGTTCCTCTGCAGGGCCAGGAAGGGGACCCGATTCTTGTGAATCACTTTCCTCTCAGAATATTCTGTGATTCTGTGAATTGCAACTGTTTAGTCTTGGCAATGATTGCAGTTCCTGAGCTTTATGTGAGTACAATTAAGAATAAATAAAACACAAACAAACAAACAAACAAAAAAGTACAATACAAATTTAATTTTTCATTAAAAACTGAGGTGTTCAAAAAAAATTAGCATTGAGTCACTGCTTCGTATTATCACCATCAATAAGACTTTAATCTGCTTGGACTATTCTGATTAACAAAAAAAAAAAGGCAGAAGAGCATTGTTACTAGTGTCATTTTTCTATTAAACTGAAAAGTACAGTTTCCATATTACTGGGATACAATTTCATACATACACTAATATTTGCATTGCCTGTGCAGAGCACTTATAGTTCTTTTCTGGCCTGTCATTCTCCTACATTGTAGGAGTCCATTGTATCACTTTTCTGCAAAATAAGATAAATCAGCCTGTTGTTGAAAAGACTACATGCAATGCGGTCTTTTGTACTGGATCAAAAAGTGTCAACTAATAGGTACAAACCACTCATTTGTCTTATTAAGGGAAGTTAAAAATAACTGTTCATCATCATAGCTATATATTCAGCTGTATCCTAGTGTATTATATATCTAGTTCCTGACAGTGCTAACTGAACCTCAATGCAATCAACAAGACATATGGAGGAAAGACTGAACAGTGCTTCAGCCATCCATCATGATTCTGCAGGTCCTGCTGAATCACAAAAAGCAAAGAGCTCAGAATCTTGAACACCCAGTGTTGCTGGAGGACAAAAGTACTTTTACTGAAAGTTCTGTTTTCTGTTTAGAACTAGCAGTGAGTCCACAGGCTTCCATGTTCCTTTCAAACTACAGAAGCAGAAGATTCTGGAATAGTTTGATACTTTTCCTATCAGATTTCAAATGGTCAGAAAAAGCAAAAAGATATTTTTACAGTCAATTATGAACAGGACACTGCATAATAGATGCTGTCCCTCACTTACATGTAAGTAAAAGCAGAATCTTCAAATATGAAAGAATTACAGATGCAAATAATCAGATGCAGAATCTCCTCCTCCTGAAAATAAATTTTAAAAAAATAAAAGAAAGAAAACGTGGTTTTTTGTCACAAATGAGCAAATAGGCATTCTGTGATTTTGTTTCTCAGATAATGGCATCAGTTACAGTGTGTAAGCCTGTATAAGATCCCCAACATCCTAAGAGGCATGTCTAGGACTGCAAAACCAAGCAACAAAACAAAACCACTTTTTTGTTAGGTAGAATTCCACCTGTCACCTCACCTGCAGTTGCATTGCTTTTATAGATCTTTCCTGGAGAAGGAGCACATCTCATGGTTTTGGGGAAAATCATAACCCCTACAACACATACAGCTGCAGTGCAGCACATACTGTGATGTTAATTAGAAACTTTCTGAATGCCAAAAAGTAACAGAATCTAAATATAGCTAGCTCTGCATATTATACAGAACATCTTTTGTCTCTGTACACCTGCATAGGCCAGGGCAGTATTTTATCTTGGCAGGGCATCTCTGACTGCTATGTACTGCCTCATAATAAGTGATAACATTTTTTAAAAAGCAAGATTAAGATATCAAAGGACAACGACAATATCCTACAAAGTTTTTAATATGCTTAATGCCTAATACTCATTGGCATCTATAATAAGATTGGTGTTCACAACTTACTATCCTGAGATATGCCTCGCCACCCCCAAAACATGAAGCAAGAAGCCCCAAGGCAGCCATAGAACCATTCATAACCCTCTACATTACCAAAACCCAGCAAATTTATTATTTAGGGCCTCATAACAGTTTCAAGATGCTAATAAGACTGTATCAGAGCCCAATGAATTAATAGCTTAACATAATTAAGCATTTTTGTGACTCACACAGAACACATGAGCACAGAGATGACACATCCTTCTCACAAACTAAGGAAAAGAGAAAACTTGATTCCACCATGGAATTTATTTTTATTTAGTTGATCCAGCAATTCCAAATCCTTTACCTCACAAATGCAGATTGGAAAATGAACTCAAGAAGTAGGTTATTGAGTATAGGAAGTATTCAGAAAAGTCACCAACTATCATGAATCAGCCAAGTCTTACTGATATTAAGAATTGACATCAAGAAATGCTTCCCTGAGAGAAAAAAGTAGTTTTCACACTTTTTCTTTCTCTAGTCCTGTGCTTCCTGAGGAATCCTCCACTAAGTCAAATAAGTGAAAGTAAAAAACTGGAGTTGAACTAGTCCTTTTAATTTATGATGATGTCTAAGAAAGAAGGAACTGCACCTGTCTATGTGGTCCCTTTAAAAGCTTGCAGGGCTAGCGACTGGAAACATTGATGAATAGGGATGCTTTGGTTACAAAAGTGACAATAAAAATTTGCAGCTGTCTGGTTTTCTGTGTTCTCCAGCAAATAATTACTCTACAAGAGGTTTAAAAGTATTTGCTTGATTGCAAAAGTACATTCTTCATCTGGCTTTTTGCATATATAAATATTTATTCATATTTTGGTTTTCAGACAAAAGTCTCGCTAGCACTCTTTGTTTCCTGTCAAAGTAGAAGTATTTGTCATAGTGTCATTATGCATTACCATTGTGATATCACCAATTTAAGGCAAGTTTAGAAATAAATTCCAGAATGAGATAAAAATTTTTAAAAACCCAAGTCTATTACAATGACAGTAAAGTAGAAGACTTTAAGATTTTAAGAGACACAAGTTAATTAGCATTGAAGACATTTGGTAAATCATAAAGCCAACAAGGTTTTTCTGCCTCTAAAAGGAAAAAGCGGCCTGTTGGCGGTCATGCTGCCATCATCCTTAGAAATGTCTGTGCTGGTTCTGGCTAGGGTAGTTTTCTTCCTAGCAGTGAGTACAGAGATTCATTCTGGAGTTAGGATGAGAATAATTTTCATTACTCCTGAGAAGTGCTCACAGAGTTTTTTTCTGTTCCTCACCCCACTGATGAGAAGGCTCAAGGTGCACAAGGAGTTGGGAGGGGACACAGCCAGGACACCTGACCCCAACTGACCATGACCATATGGACATTCCTTACCATACGGCGTCGTGCCCAGCATATAGAGCTGGGGAGGAGGGAGAAAAGGAGGGATGTTCAGAGGATGGTGGTTTTTTTCCGAAGTCACTGTTATGGGTGATGGAGCCCTGCTTTCCAGGGAATGGCTGAACACCTGCCTGTCATGGGAAGTGGTGAATGAATTGCTTGCTTTGCTTTGTGTGTGGTCTTTGCTTTCCCTTTTAAACTACCTTGATCTCAACCCACAAACTTTCTCACTTTTAGTCTTGCAATTCTTTCCTGGGCATGGATAGTTTATTTTTTAACAAGTTCTTCCATGTGGGATGTCTGGAAAAGGCAAAGGATCTTGCCTTTTTTAATGCAGGGCAACAAATAGTTTCTTTAAGTTTAATAAATTATTACAGCTATGTCTGTGGTAGGAACATATTGTTGCTTTATACATGTAGGCAAGCTCAATCATTACTGCCACTGTACTTTGAAAAAAACATCTATCAACTTGTATATTCAACTACAAAGATTTTTATGGATCCCCTTCCTTAAAATACATTTCCAACGTCACTAATAACTAATATTTGAGTACACTTACAGCAAATGTATTGCTACATTTGTATTGCTAAAATAACAGCATTTGAATTGTGTTAATCTTAGGAAAATTAGCAACATATATAACTAAGTAATATAACTGATTGTAAGCTAATATTTAAAAGTGATAAGAGTACACTACCCTTCTAAGCAACTGATATTATGAACTCAGATACTGACAAGTGACCAAACCAAGAAATGAACAAAATATGTTATAGTCTCAGTTGTTAGTTTTAAGCCGGTTCAGATGTGGTTTTTTTTAACAGAATTAGAAAAGAAGACAAAATATTTGTAAACAGAGAAAAAACCTAAAATTTCAAGAATAGGTTTGGGGGTTTTTTCCTTGGCTGGTGTTTTTGGTTGGTTGGTTGGTTTTATGCGTTGTTGGTTTGGGGATTTTTTCCCCATCTGGCTTGCTTTAAATACACCTGCAGAATCATTCTACTGAGAGAGACAAGACTCATGTGCCTATTTTTTAACATTCTTTAAGCGACACTTTAATTTCAAGTTTTTTTCCTATCACTATCCATTTATAGGGTGTTTTTCCATTCACTCAAAAACTGCAGACAGGAGGTTTTTTTCTGCAAAAATAAATGAAGTGGGTATCAACACTAAAGCTAAGAATACCGTAAAAGTTTCAAAGGTTTAGGTAGAAACAGAGGAGAAATAAAAAAAAAAAAAGCAATTGAATGAAACTCTGAATAGGGACACTGTGAGTTAAGGAAAAGAAACACACACAACAAAATTCTCTTCAGGCAAAACTACCTGTAAATATAAAGCTGCACTTGCAGGCCCTCAGTGGGGGCATTTGTTTAATTAAATGAGGTATACATACCGCATTACCAATTTCAGCTCTTCACCCAGTGGCTCTGGTTCAAGATTTCAATTCTTTCCAAAAATGCATAGCTTAGAAAGTACTTTTGGCATTATATTTATTGTAATTTTGTTTTATTTTAAGAATTATAATTTTTTTCCTAGTTTGGAAATTATTAGTCAAAACCATTTCTTCATATTCTGCTATCATTGACACTGATATGATTTCACAAATAAAGAAGCGAATGGAAAATCCATGTTAGACAAGTTTAATGAGGCACAGCTAGTGTAAATGGGTATTGCTTCACTCGTTTCCATAGTATTTCCGGACATCATCGGTCACTAATAATAGACATTGTCAGGCAATCTGGTTTTGGTGGGGGTTTTTAAGCAGAGACGTTAGCTATCCAGAAATAATGAAAAGGGAAAGAAAAATGTTATCAGTGCAGAATCAGTACATTACAACAGAAGTAATGAAAAGAGAGAAGAAAATATATTATTAGAAATGACTAGAAACTGTTGGCTGAATAGACTACAGTCAGCTTTAAAAGCAAAATATAAAATACATGTACATTAGATGTTTCATTGATGGGCCTATAAGAACCTGTATATTCAATGAGCTACACTAGAGGTGTTTAATCAGGTAACTTTCTCCTTATTTCTCTCTCAGATCTGAACCCCAGTAAAGCGAGGAGAAAAAGTGAAAAAGCAAAATTGAGATGAAGATAAGTAAGCACCTAAGGAGTTTTCAATCAGACCAGAAAAAAAGACTTTATAAAATAATTAGAAGACACATGATTGATCAGATGGTTCCAGATAACTTTCAGAAGTTCCTTTGAAATCAAAAAATTTCAATGAAGACATGGTTTTCAAAACACGACATGCTGTATTGAAGATAATGCATAAAACCAAGCAGTATAGCCACTATGCAAGAAAAATAACACTACTAATAATTTTTTAAAACTCACCACTTTGTCCAGGATCAAATTCTATTGCAGTAGGACATCCATGAGGAAATGGAATGAAGCTGTATCAGAGAAAGTTCAGAACGGACATTACGAAAAGTTCTTCACCGAGAAGTTGTTCAGTCACTGGAATAAGCTCCCCAGGAATGTGGTTGTGTTATCAAGTCTGTCAGAGTTCAAGTATCCAAACAATGCTCTTACCCATGTGGTTTAGTTTTAGGTAGTACTGTGAGGCCTGGACTGGAAGTCCAACTGATAGTTAGGCTTAATGATCCTTATGCATCATTTCCAACTGGAGAAATTCTATGACTCTCTAACAGTGGCCTTGTTATAAAGGCTCCAGAGAGAGAAAGAGATGAAGAATCAAGCATTTTGAAGGTTAAAATAATTTTTTTTTAACCATTTTCTTAAGGCAATGTATGAATTGCCATACTGTAGAGAGGGGTTTTCAGCCACTGGGAGCTGGCAGAAGGGGGTTTTACCCCTCACGTGCTGACACAAAGAAGCCCGGAGGTCAATGCTGAAACCCCTCTGGAAGGTGGCACTCAGTGCCCAGCACACAATGAAAACGGGGCAGAGCTCCTCACCCAAAAGGGGCTGTATCCATCTGTCACTGTTTAGCAGGCACGCAGGCGAAGGGAAAGAAGTAAAGAGAGGGGACTCTCCCTATGTGCTCCACGCAGGCTAATTCCCGTGAAATCACAGGGACGAAGAGCCAAATTGGTGGGAGGGTCCAGGGATCTTATACTGGGTACAGAATAGGTGGGGAAAGGGATCTCAGCCAATGGGATAGAGACAAGCAGGTGGGATTGACAGGAAGGGAACCAGTGGGAACAACACATAGGAGGCACTCAGGGAAGGATCCAATGGGGCGTCGAGGAACAAAGAACTTTCTAGAACTGATACATATCAAAGAAGGGAAATGACTATACATAACTTCATACATAAAACAGGAAGGGAGAAACATTAACAAATGAGAGAAAACATGCAAAAGGCAGAACCATGAGCTCTCACCATGACTGCAAAGTTACACGCTAAACTTGGGTTGCTGACCACCACAGCTGGTTGTCTGAATTCTCCTCAGAAGACAGAGTGGCTGGAGCCACCTGCACCGCCACACTGTAGTGCATTTGATCAAAATGTTTTGCAACATACCAGTTATTGATAGGAATTCTTTGACCTTTTGTTTAAAGGCACATGCATTTTCTATGCAATACACAGTTGAAGAGAAACTGTCCACAAAATGTTCTCAGCCATATTTGCATGTTAGTGTCAAGGTCCTGGCAGCTCTCTGCAACAAATACTGTGCAGCATGTAGGACAATCAACTTGAAAAAAACAACTTGAAAAACAGCACTCAGAAGGAAGTAGGCAGAACAAGTTGTACAAAGAAAAGTACTCTTTATTTAGATATTTAGATTACCCTTGGTTAGCCTAAAACTACATATGGCATCTTCTTTAGCTACATTTTATGCAGCTGCCTCTGCTAAATCTTTCTACTAATACATCTTATTTGCAAAGCAAATAGACCTGTGCATTAATTACCCAATCTTCTGTTCAGGTTTCTAGAAAGAGACTGGAAACAGAAGAGATGGCAGTCAGGAAGAAGGAACAGTAGGAAGGCTGTAAGTAAGCTTCTTTTACTGGGGGTCTGTGGGATGCACATAAATTCCAGATGCTCTAAATGAATCAAACCAAAAGATGACCAAATTCAACTTCCTCCCTGGTAGGATTTCTGGACCATTGCCAGAGATCAAGCTGTATGATATGAACTAATGGAGGCCATGCCCACCCAAGGGGTGAGCACAGAACATATTAATGTCATAATCCTGCACTTCTCTGAGATGCTGAAAATGTTTTGCATGTTCAAAGTTGTGTCGTTATATTAGCACAGCTCTTTACCTGAACAACACACTTAACAACTCAGCAGGCTAATGAACCAGGCAGAATGCCACGCTACAAGCTGGCTCTGAGCTTGCTGTGCTGTCTCCAGATGGCACTGCCTTGTGATGTGTAGTTGGACTTGAATGACATAAAGGATTAAAATAAAATTTATAAAACATATTATCTCCTGCTTGTGTTTCAGGTGCACGGACTAGGTGAAGATTGCCAGCCAAACCATATAAAAATATTTTGAAAAAGTGAAACCACAAATGCAAAGATAAACGAACTTAAAAGGTAAAAAGCAACTCTAACATAATGTTAAAAAAGCAAAATTACTAACATTGTTGACAACAAAGAAACAGTGTTTCTTAAGGGTAAACTAGATAAGCCATTGCCTTCTCTTCCTTCGTCTCTTGTTCTGCCCATCTCTTCTTTAACCCCTCCCAGTCAGATTAAGGGAGGGGGTTATTATTATAATTGGAGGAGTGAGAACAATGCTTTTCAATTTTGCTGCTGCAGTCATTCACTGAAACATTTATTGATTGAAAAACCCCCATCAGAATTCTGATTATCCTAACATTCTCTCTGGAAGTGAAAGGGACAGGCTTTCTTATTTCATTTTTTGCAAAATTACAGTAATTGGTATCTGACCTTTTTGGAATAGACTGTTAAGCTCTACACTGCTGGATTTTTTTCATCGATTCAATTATTTAAATTATGGCTATCTCAAAAGGAGCAACAGGGTGCAAACAAGAATAGAATATTTAAATGAAACTGAAAACTGATTCTCCACCACTACCCTGTTAACACAAAACATGCTGAAAATCCAACCTTTGGAGGCCTCTCACACTTGGATTAAAATTTACTTTTTAAATAATCAAACTAATCCAGCAGAAATAAAGACAAATGACATTTCTGAGAATTAAAAAAAAAAAAAAAAAGACTAAATGAAAATACAAGGATAGAAAAAATAAAAAGCTATATCGATATATGAAAATGTATATTGGAGAAATAAGTCATTCTTAATTAGTCTAAAATAATTTACGCATTCTGACCACATATCTTTATAAAAAATAAAGTTAGAAAAAAGAGAGGGCAGCTCAGTAAATTGTACGCAAGGTCAAATGCTTTCCAGAACAATCACCAGTAAAAATTCACCATTCCCAACTGCTATCATAGAAACAGTATCCTTTCCTAATCAAGACATGAGAAAGGCTACTGACTTGTCATTCACATGGTAAATCCATGAGAATCCAACCTGGGCAGAATTCTGTAGGACTTAAAAGGCAAACTGAGATTAAACCACTACTGAAAACTATTTAAGTATATCTTCTGACATCAAGTGGTTAAAAAAATACTGGGAGGTGAATATACCATTTTCAGAAATTAAGATATGTTAGATTCAGGACAGGATAATTTAAAAATTATCCAGTGGAAGATAGACAGTCATCATAAATCAGTACTTTCAGTCCCTTCAGACAGTCTCTTCTTGTATAAAGTATTGTCATGGAGTAAAATCTTATATCTGGCAAGACTTTCACTCCCTCAATTAAGCCCTCCTTCAGTTTCTATGTGAGAGCCACCACTACCTCAGGAGGTGCTGAAAAGGCAACCATTCTCCTTGGGAAAGGACAGGTAATCAGTGTCAGCTTCTTGAAAGCCAAGTATAACTAATGCACAAAAGGTGTATTTAGGAAAAATACCCCTAGGAGAGCACTCATGTTGTTATCAATCTGCATTGCAGGGCTTTACATAGTTATTTCCTAAAGCCAAATAATTTGGCTTCCCAGCTCCTGAGAGAGTTTCACATTTCCATTAGAATCCAATATACAAGTTCTCATTTTCCCAAAATTAAATCTGCATTTTCCTTAGAAAAAGGGTATAACACACCTAGAGATCATTTTCCTGCAAGCTTAAGGATGTGTTCAGGAGAAAAAGTGTTTTTATTAAGATTTTGCTGCCATTAACTGCAATTTCTCTAACCAGAAGTAGCACCCATCCACCCTTCCTTTTCTCACTCTTCCCTCCTGCCCAGTAAGTAGGTTGTGGGTGGGAAAGAGATTGGGAAGGAACACGGACATGACAGATGACTTGAATTGGCCAAAGGGATATTGCATGTATCATGCTCGGAAATTAAAAAAAAGAGCAGGGATTGTCTCCCAAAGTGGCTACTACTCAGAGACTGTCTGGGCATTGGTCTGCTTGTGGGAGATGGTGAAGGATTGCCTTTGCATCAGTTCTTTTTCTTTCCTTATTGGATTCATCTGGCCTTACCCTGACCCAAAAATTTTCTTATTTTTGTTCTTAGTATTCTGTCCTCCATCTCAGTCTTTGAGGGCCTGAGTGCACAGGTGTGTGTGTGGGATTATCTTCTGTCTGAGGTTAACCCTCCACAGGCTACAAATGAAAATATACTTCCTTAGTTGACTGTACTGGAAATGATAAAAAAAAATAACATCATTAAAAGATACAGATACCCTGCTCTTATAATTTACTGTGAGTAATGACATTTTTATTCTTTGCTGCAATAATACTGTTTGTTCTACCCCTAATGATGTAACTATCTGTAGTAATCATACTGTTATAAGAAGCTCCTTCAAGAATTTTAGATAAGGTTGCCACTGTCATTTGATTTCATAGTTTTGCAATTAAGTTTTCAGCAAGATGTTTCCATAGCACTCGTGCAGTGTAATACTGGCATGTCACAATTTACATGGAAAATATTATTTTCTAGTATCCCATTAAGCAGGATTCTTCCAGATTGGACACAGCCTCCAAATAATAAAATTGTGGAGGTTACATAAATGATTTCATTATCTTATGTTTCTTCATTAACATACACTGAAGTTGCTTAGAAAGAAATATGTGAAGGAATTGTCTTGTGAAGGAAATATGTGAAGGAAGTGCTTGTCTTTCTGCTCCTACAGCAGTAAAAAATAAAAACACATGCCAAAAATGAGGCTGCATTCTGGGATTTTGTTCACAATGGACAAAAAACCCCAAGTTTTGTCACATTCACTTCTATTCTGCCCTGCAAGAGCTCACTATCAATCTGTGTACAGGCATTCATAATTTACAGCAAGTCCCAAAGGAGTTTGCTTTCTGTGACAGAGCATTACAAATGATATATAAAACCCAGGTGAAACTTGGAGAGACAAATACATTCCACCTGACTGAGTCTCCAGTCTAGTGCAGTGCATATCTCCTGCTTGTCAAGTACATACCAAACTTAATCACAAAACTTTGAGTTAAACAAATTTTCAATTTAGATCATAAAACTTTATTTCCTTCTGTGAATAATTCAGACCTTTTATTCTATAGAATCCATGGGACAATTTGTTCACCAAATATGTCATTTTGATTTCTAACTCAGAAATTATCAAGTTACTGCATCAAGAAACTATTTTGAGTTATATATTTATATATATTAAGTGAATGAGAGTCTGTGACTTTCAGATAAAAAATTAAGTTTGTAGTGTTCAAGTTTATCTTTTTTAAGACTTACCAGGTAAAGATCTTCATATCAATGCAAACCATTTCCTTTAAAGAATTTTTTTTGTGAAACCTGTGGTAAACGATGTCTGAAATATAAACATTATATTACTCCTGATAATTTAATTCATATTGCATGTGTTTAATAAAAACTAGATACTTTGAAATACCATTTTTTATTCAATGGAAATTTTAACCAAAGTAATAATTCTGAATCAATACCTTTAACTTGACTTTCATTAAACTTTGATGTCATTATTTAGTCTCTCTCTTATATACTAACTGGGTCTTTCTTCACATACTTTTGATTTATAGTTTCTTCTATGGTTTAGATATTTTTCAATGTTCTGTCGCTGGAAGTCTTCTCTGAGAGGTTCTTTGACAAATTAATATACACTTCTTAAGATCAATTGCTAGTCTGTTTAAAAACAGGCAATTCATCTTCATACACAACAAAACTCTTTTCTTGCTCTTCATTGACAGATATTTTGTACCATTTTTATTTTTAGAAGAAAGTCCTTGATATTTTATTTAAAATTCTGAGTATTGTGTAATTGTCCAATCAACAGTAATTGCACATGACAAGTTCTCAGACACCTTTTTTTTTTTAATTGTAAAAATAAAACTTTAAAGTATTAGCTGAATAAAAACCCTTTTCCTACTGGAGGGGCCCATCAGGAAATTGAATTTAAATATTACATTAGTCCCATTCACAGTATTTAATTTTTTTACTCTTGCTACAATATCATGTTGAAGAAGCTCAATTAGCATAACAAAAAAATATCCTATTCCTTTGAGATGCTTGTAATGTTGTAGGTAATGAAATACCATGCTGTTGATTCTCATTATTTATTGAAAGTACCCACTCTCTATCTTAAATCTTTAAAGACAGTAAATCAAGCCTTGTATTAATTATATTTTATCCTCAAGAATTTCACAGAAAATTGTCATTTTGGTGACACATTATTCCCATGTTCATTCTTTTTAAACAGTGCACCTAATTTGCCATCTTTTGTGAATCTTGAGTTCATTTTTGCTGCTTATTAGTTCGTCTAATAAAGTTGAATACAACTTATAACATGCTACAAGTTAAATTTTTTACTTTAAAAAAAATCTGTTTCCTTCCTGTGGTATGACTCACTGCTTGTCAAATATTACAGATATTATGAGGATTATTACCATAAGAAACAGTAATCAGTAGACTAATTTTAAATATTCTATAACCAGTATCATGAAAATCCAGTAGTAATTGTTAAACATTAACAATCACATATAAATATGTTTAATCCTAGATATAATTTTCTTTCTTTCTATATTCTTGATTACTTGTCACTCAACATCTTTGGAAGATAGAACTTTAAATCCCCAAATCAGATTGATCCAGATAAATAGGTGACAATTAGGAGTGAATTTTAGGTGACAGGCTTCAATTTAACTATGTTAATATACCAGATGTATCATAATGTGTCACTTGAAGAGTCCTGTCATATTTATATGCAGTTTATATTCTACCCTCAGTCTACTCAGGAGAAGGTCACCTCAGAGAACAGTCTCCTTGTCGTGACAGGAAAACTACAAGGCAATCTTCAGTGTGTGAAAAATCATAGCTATCAAAAACCCCTCCATCCAAACAAAAAACCCCACAAAAAACCCCACTAACCTCCAAAAAATAAAGCCCCAGATTCCCCCAAAACTAGAACACCCCCCCAGATACACTAACATTTTAAAAACTTGGTTCTTTTCACCATCTTTAACCAACTAATGATTATAACTAGCAGGGAGAAAGAAGCAATTTCTAAGGACACTGTCTCCTACGTTTTCTTTCCTTTGACAAGTGATCCTGCTCTACATTTGTAAGCACACAGAACTTTTCAATCAGATGTACATATTTAGCTGGTTAACCTGAGCTTACTGCCATGAGTTTCATACTGCTGCAAATTTTAGTCTTTAGTGAAGGTACTCGGAATCTAAATAGTGTGAATAAGGATAGACTAGATTCAGCTGGAGAGGATTAATTTTCATTTTCAGCTTATTTTAATTTTGTTTGTAGCAGTCCAGACTATCGAACGACAGGAATTTAAAGACACATTTTGTTATGTGGTCCCAATCGTGTACATAGGAGCACCACTTTCTGCATGACAGCAATTCATATATTGCACTACCTCATTTTAAGCAAGTGGGGTACAGATTTTACACCTCATAACGAGAAGGCTCATTAGAGATGTTTCAGTCTACATACAGAGCGTGCTTTTCATTAGTTCAGATAATTACCAGAGCAAGAATAGAATGAAATAGCAAAAGGTTCTTTGGGGGGGAGAAGAAAAAATCATTCTCTATAGCATTTAATCATCATCATCATCATTATCATTTTATAACTTACTTTTTCATCCTAGTACCTTAAAAATGTTGTCATATTCATTTCACAGGTTGGATCTGAGAAACTGAAAAAGAAATATGAGGAGTTATTCAAGCAGTACTTACTTATGTCCTGAAAGCATTTTTCCTTAGCTGGGCCTGCGTCAAATGTACAGAAACTGAAAATTCATAAATTTTTCTTATGTGAATCCTATTTCAGTAGAAATATCTAATCTTTCTCAGTTATGCCCAGACACACCAGAAGGACTGTTTTCAGGCTACACCTTTTCTTGTCACTAAAACATTAAAATACATAAATGATCAGGTTAGAAATCTGATTTTAATACATTAGTCTCCCATTTTACAAAGTGTACATGAAGGTTTTCTGGAAGTATTGGAAGAGTAATAGAGATCTATTAAAAGAAATTAATTGAAAAATACCATCTTGAAATGATCACAGTATTTACTCTCATTTCTGCTTCAAACTACATCACTTGTAAATTTACTTGACCTTACATAGGAAAAAGCATAACTCTTCTGATGTTGATTCTATATGATACTTCTTAAATTTACTCCCTCTTTCACCAAAATTAGAATATTTTATCCTTTCCAAACCAAACCCTGAATTCTTAATCTCTCACTAACTTTGCCTCACTAGTTGTCTAGTTGCAGAGAATAATACATCTTACATACTTTTTCTAAACATCACTTCAAATACTGGAGTGAAAGCAAGAAGAAGTATGAAGTTTAACAGAGTATCTTCTTTGAAAGAAAGGTAGTTGCCTGCAAGTATTGTTTCTTGGGGGAAATCATGGTTCTGTTTGTTCTATGAACCATGCTCTATAATCCACTGGAACTGCTGTTAGAGCAGGCAGGGCATTAGCGCTATTTTGAGCTACCAACATTATCACTGGAAGTGTCAAAGATCAACCACATTAAAACAGACACAGTTATGTGCTGCATAATGTTCTGTCTAAAGTCTTGCTGCAAAATCAGGGTGAGCAGCCTACAGTCCCTTCAGTTTGACAAATGCTGGCAGTGTTCTCCCCCTCACAGATATTTTTCTTACTAAAATATATTGGTTAAAAATTCCCTGAAAGTCTTGATTAGTTAGTCTTTCCTTTACCTCCCTTTTCCTCTTATTTGTTGCAAAGTTTAGCCAAAGCCATTGTTCAGTATCTCTCTCATTTTTATGTTTACTTGCATAACCTGTATGTATTTGTGTTTTAAATGAAAGTGCAGCATTACATAGCAACAGCAAAAAGGGAGCTAATTAAATATAAAATTCTGAGGAGGCAGTAATTTTATCTCTAGACTCTTATGAGACAATTATTTAGAAATATGTAAGTATTAGTACAGAATGAATTCTCATAATTCAATAATAGAAGAGCCAAACCCCCTCACATTAGTATCTAAATGACTGCTTCTCTTTACAACATAAAAACTACTTTTTAAAAAAATTACCAAAATTGCAAGCTTTTCTTTTACCCAGTGATAAAACATAAATCCTATTGCAAAGACCTCTTTCATATATATTTTAAGTAATAATGAAGTTACAGTGTTAGGAAGATCCCCCCCTCTGTTAGGAACATCAGTTCAGTGCTAACAGTAACAAAAATAAGCAGAAATTTAGAACAGAGGACATGGCCTGGTGTCATTATTAGAATAATTTTCTACCTTTCTGTGCATATGCTCCAAATACAGCAATGTCATCTCCACAGGCCTATGTGAGCTGCTTTGTTGCAAGAGAGAGAATTCTCTGTATTCAGTTTCAAGAACCAAAACTGAATTCAAGAGAGGTGGCTTCTGTCCTAGCAAATTTAGCCAGTGAAGTGACGTGTGAAAAAAACGCTTCTGAAATTCAATATTATCATCAACTGGACCAAATAAGAAACTAAAAAAATAAAGAGTCAAAAAACCAAACCCAAAATACCATCAAAAAAACCCAACCCAAAACCACAAAATAGTCTTAACAGTATTTCATACTTTTGCCTGAGACGTGCTATTCAAAGTTGATTATTACAATCAAGAGTATGTTATTTCTGTATGAAAGTTACATAAAATGGTTTTCTTTGAAAGGAAAAACACATAATGGAAAATAATATCTTGATAGAATGACTGAAATTATAAGAAAAGCTTCTTTAAAAATTTAAAAATAAGAACACAGTATTTGGAGTTATTTTCATTACTCAGCTGGTGGTCGTGCTGTAAAGGTGAAAAGACATTAGTGGGTAAAGCCACAACTATTTTCCCATAAAACTTTGGGATCATTCAGGGGATATCTGTGCAGAATGAAATTAGGTTTTTTCGTGCCATTGATATAATTAAAGGGGATAGATATGCCCTAATATAGTTACATAAAGAACAGACAGCAGTATCTAATTAATTGATAAATACTTAGTTAACTCTAAAGAGAAAACAATGTAGCTTTAAAAAAAATAAAAGTAACCACTTGTAGTATAAGAGGATACAGGGGTTATGGCCCTCTTTCCCCTGCTCCTTCTGATTTTTTAAAGTAATTAAGATATAACCTAATTTGGTTGGTTTGGTTTTTTATTTAAAAAGCTCGTAAAAGTCATTTATAAGATTAAACACCATCTTGGAATTTGAATATTTGAAAGTCTTACTCTGAAATAAAAAAAAAAAAAAAAGAAAGGAATGAAAAACATTTGAATTAGGATATTAAAAAGATTAAGGTAAAATTGAGAAAGAAACCCTTTAGAATACAAATAAATGCTTACATTAATGGTATCAAAGGAAGCAAAAATAGTGGTTTGAGGAAACTGCTGCAAAGCAGTTGGTTCTGGTAACATATCTGTAGCAGTATGGTTCATGATTTCATTTAACTTTATAAAGGCTATGCATAATTTATTAGAAACTAATTTAGTCATGAATATAAATATTCTGCCGGTCGGATAAAAATCATTATTACGCATATTTTGCAGCTCAGCTTCCTCCTTTCCTTGTTAAAATGTGCTATTATGGCACTTTCTTGCATTAACTTCTGACTGTATAATTATAAACCAGCAGGGACCATCAAAAGAAATCTCACAAGACTCAGATTTGTGATACTTATCTACCAGGACATCTTATTTATAACCAAATAAGATATTGTACTAAAATTTTTAAATTTTCCTTTAGGTTCCTTCACTATATCTAATTCTGTGCTTCAGCAAACATGCAGCTTTGTGGATTGTAGTGAAAAATGGAGTTTATTTTCAAAATAAAAGCTGACATAAAATGCGATTATAGTTCACATTTAGTTTAGCCTTCCATTATTACATGCTAGGAAAAAAAACCTGAACAAACAAAACAAAACTCAAAAAAACCAAAGACAAAGCACAAAATATCTTTCTAGTAATTGTGCTCTACCCCCCTAAAAATAAAAGGTAAAGGTATTACAACAATTTGACAGTTTGATTTTTGGTAAAAACCTATACTATTAACAGCTTTTAGTATGCCTTAGATGCAGGAAAAGGGAACACTAGGAGTTTTGACCAGCATTCCACCAGTGGCCATATCTCTGAAAAGAGGGGAAAAAGATTATTAGTGGGGTGGGGTGCTGAAATCCTTATAGAACTGCACCATGGTGCCATTCAGAAGGTCTAAGCAGCTACAAAAGGAAAGGGAAACCTGAGAGAGGGAAAACCTGAGAGAGGCAAACAAATAAGTAGGTGTCCCTGTCTCCTCAAACATCCAAATGAAAAATCTGTGCATGGTGGTTGTAATCCAAATGCACTTTTCACTTTCATAGTTCACTAACCTGTGCAATACTATTGCTCTATCACATGTTAAATAAAACCAAAACCACCCGCTTTGAATATGGTTATATAAAATATTTTTTTTTAAAGGAGCAGTGAAGGGTTAATCATGATAAGGAGAGTCAGGAACCTACTTTCTCAATGTACTAAAAGCTCTTGCTTAGTTCAGCAAAAAGATGAATGAGAGGGAATATGATTACGGTTTTATAAGTGCTTCAGCTGAGAACACACAAGGGCTGCAGGGGAGATAAACTATTTAACTAGACAACAATACTGGCACAGAAACAAATGTGTACAGATTGACCATAAATAAATTTAAGCTGACAACAACCCTCTTACAGGCTTACAAAAGACAGAAGAGATGGTAAGAGTACAATAAAAAACTGTACTTCTAAATGGAAGTTTATAAAGCAATGCTGTGGTTTTCCCTACATGGTTCTTATGACTGCCCATGGCTACACTTCAGCTCATGGGAAATCCTTTCCAATTCCATGTTTTTAGGATTGAATTCTTTTTTCATTTATATGAGAAAAGAAAAATAAAACATGAAAACCAAGATTTACTCTTAAGGAAAGCATACAATAGTATTATGTCTCTTGATTTTGAGGTCTGGGGTTTTTTTTGCAACAGAAGAGGTATATAAGCCATCATTAATAGCTTTATGAGAAACCTGTTAACAGAGGAAATTTTTGTGCCTTGACAATTTTGAAATCCCTTTCCTTCACTATTAGTTTTTCTCTAATATGAAGTGCAGAAATGTGCAAAACTTGCTGGAAAGGTCAATGTATTCTGATTCACAAAACACATACATACAGAATTTTTTAAAAATTCACAATTCTGAGACTCTATTTTTTAAGACAAACATTTTCACTGAAAAACCTGTTACATATTTTATGCCATCACTAGGCACAACATAATCAGCATGCCAGACATGAGCATAACCTTAATGAGGAGTATACTAATGGTTTTACTTAAAGCACTTTAGAGCATTAATTTTGAACTGAATGAGGACATGCCAAATACAGAAGAGCATAAGCTAATTTGTTTTAATAAAAGAGAAATGCTAAGATTCCTATAAAACCACACACAAAGGTGGAAATGTAAGTGATATAAGAGATTAGGTTAAACTTCCCTATTTTAAAAGCAGAAAGGAAAGATGCTGGGGTTTGTTATATTTCCCATTTATGCTATCACAAGACAAAACTAAAAGGACTAAGAATTTTCAAATCTGAAAACTGTGACATAAAATCTTCAAAACAGAGAAAGAGGTCAGATGTGTGGTGAATATAAAAGCAAAACAAAGGCACATGCTCTCAGCCAGTGTTCAGTGCATGCTACATTACTAAATGCTGTCCTGGAAAGTAACATAAAAATTATCCTATCAACAGTCCATCATTTTCTTTAAATTCTCATTAAATCTGCATGTATTTCCTGCATCATCCAAGTTGAGTGGAAGAAGAAAAGTAAAAAACCCCAAAACAGCAAAGATAAAATAAACTCGCTAAAAGAGTATCTGAATAAGCAAGGTGTTCAGTTTCTTCATGCAAAGAGAAATCTAGGTCACACAGTAAAGTAAGGCTTTATTTGCATATAGGTTTCAAGGTTTCAGATGGCTTAAAATATTAATGACTTTAGAAATCCATTTAAGAGACACATTATGTTCACAGGGCATTGTAACTGCAGAACTGTGTGCTACATTTTAATAATCTATCATTTTATGTTAAAGCTAAATTATATATAACATATATATATAACATTTTATGTTAAAGCTAAATTATATATAACATATATATATATATAACATTATATATATAACAATATATAATATATATTTTGGCTACTCAGTTGAGTAAACTAACTTATAAGTACAGTTCATAAAAGTTCGTACTTTATGTAAGGCTCTAAACATTGAATAAAAGGCAAAAATTATGTTTGACTAGACAAATTATTTACTGTGAACCCCACAATCAAGGAAACTAGTTAAGAAGGTTATATATTCAAGACTCCCTCATTATATAGTACTGTAGTAAACCCCACAGTCATTTGTTCTACTCAGAAGCCAATCTATATATCTAACAATCAGTGCTGGATATATAAAAACATACTCAAAATTGCTTGATACAATGATATATAAAAATATACTATTCTGTGCATACCCTTAGCCTTCAGTAACTTCAAATATTGCAGAAAGAAAGGTGGCAAAAAAAAGAGCAATCAGCAACACCAGCTGGGAAGTCTTGGAAAGCAGTTCATATCACCTGTTCCACAAGCAGATCAAATATATTCCTCTCAGAGGTAAAAAAATAAGCACAATGGATGCCTTTTAACACCCATCTGTAACTAAATATTTTGCTAAGCTAAATCCAAACCTGATTCAAGCTGCCAGAATACAGCACAAAATGTGTCCGATCTGGGCAGAGCAGAGCTAAGGAACAGAAAGTGATGAGAGAACTACAAAGAACCATAAATATTTGTTTTTGAAGAATCCTGGAATAAACCATTAACATGCCTGTTTGGTGATAGGAAGTTGCAATTCCTGAGAAAAGACAGCAACGAAAACTCAGTCCTAGAGAATAGGGAATGAAACATGGAAGCTGAGCAGAAAAGGAAGCAGCAACTGGTCAAGAGGCAGAAATGGATTATCAAAGACATTGCAAATATATCTCTGGATCCAACTGTATGAAAATGAGTGTGTAGTTTTTTTAATGATTAAAAAAATACTGGAAACATGGTGCATTCAATTTATAAAACTAAGAAAAAATATTGCCAATACTAATGAAAGCTTTTAAATACACTACTGTACAGTGATCAAGTAGAGAATACTTGCTACAAAAGGACTGCACGTAAGGATAAAGAATCATAAATATCTCAGAGAAGAACCTGATGCAGACCGTGAAACAGAAACAGTGATCTGAAAGACAAGTGTCATTTCACACACACCAGCCACACACATTTTGGCATCTCCACTGAAAGAGCTCTACCACCAGAGATGGAGAGAGGTATAACTAATAGAGGGAGTGGATTAATAACCTTATTAAACAATATTACAATAAAATGTATACATATTCACACACCTCTATTGTATCACTTTTCAGGGTGGATTGAATGTGGGATCTAAGAAAGCTTCAAGAGATTATACTGAGATTTTTTTTCTCCAGGTGTTTATTTTTCTTATTCTTTGTGCAGAGAACATAAAGAGAGCCGATGCCCTTCCCATCTGAAAAAAAAACCCACACCAAACAAAACAAATCTAATTGGGGCATTAGTAAATGCAGTTAGAGATATCTTGATTACCTCCAGCATGCAACACTGTTAAAATTAGATTAGCTTTATAATGTAGTCACATTTGGATTTATTAAAATATAATCATTAGACTAAGACTTAGTAACTACATTGAGTTCCCTTCCAATAAAAACTCTATATTTCCATGTTTTATGGTTTTTAGAAAAATACTTTTAAAAAAATTTGTTTTCGATGTTCAAACAATATTTTGACTCCATATTAATCTATGATGGGGGAATAGAAAGGAATGTGAAATACATAGAGCTGCAAGATCATGTTATCTTGTGAACTACATACTGAGCAACACACATATGAGGAAAGCAAAATATAATTAGAGAATGCAGTTTCAGGACACGTTGCTCTGTGTTCTTCTGGGTCAAATTCACCCTCAATGTAATGTCTTACTGATTTTAGTATCATTGAAGTTACTCAAGAGACTATCTGCTGGTGGAAAGTAAGACAAACATGCTCAGAGGCAGCACTCTGCAGATGAACACTAAGAAAAGAAGCTTCCTAGGATTTCAAGCAATGTTATCTAAAGGTTTTCTTAAATTTTTTTTTCAGACTTGTGAATACAAAGCTTTTGATCACAGACAATAGCTTTGTTGACACCTCTGGCTCTCCTGAGATGTTGATGAGCACAGGGACATGTGAAACATCCTGCCTTAGAAGGGCAGGACTGTTTTCTGCACTTGTGTCAGAAAACTGGTTCCAGCAGAGATCTCTGCCTCCAGTGAGTGACACTGACACACTAAGAAAGTCCAGGTGAGCTGCCAGCACTGTATTCCTCTTTCCATTTCCTTATTTTGAAGGTTATAATATCAGTATGCCTTTCCTGAATTCTTTACAAACAGCAAGGTACATTTTCCAGTTAGTGAGTGCTTGGCACGTCTGCCTTTTCAGCAGGTACTTAAGCTGCTAAACTCTACCAAACTCAACTCAGAGGTGATTGAAACCTCCAATTTGGTTAAAATGACAGAAATCTGCTCCTGCTGGGCTCTAAGCTGCAACCATTCAGCACAGAAGCAGGATGTGTGCTATTTGAGTTGAAAAAAGATTAAGGGAGCCATGTGTGGCCAAAAGAAAAGATATATCATAAAAGCTGTCTCAGATGTAATCTAAGAAGGCTATGAAAACACAGGTCAAAGCCTTTCTGAGTACAATGTCAGATTTAACTTCTGATAATGAGATGGATAACTGTGGTGTGAATGATCAGCACTGATTGTAAATTAATCCAGTCAGAAGGTGCACCTGTTGTAAGAAATTAGGGATTTACAGAATGTGGGGCATATTATGAAAACCAATTTTTACTTTGAAGGAATATAAATCTAAACCAGGTAATGCCAGGGTAAATAATCTGAACATGAGAACTGTATTATAGGTACATTTTAAATTCTTTTTTAAGGAAATTCACTTTGTGAGCATTCCACTAACAAACATCTCCAACCTTGATGGCAGAAATAAACTCTAATTAAAAAATAAAATCTTACAAATACAGAAAATCCCACCAAAATACACTGCTGCCTTGGAAACACTGCACCACATCAACTTACAGCTGTTATTATTTGCTGCCACTCCAAGCAAAACAGCGTTCCTTTCTCTCTTCATCAGTTTCCTACAAGTTGTTCATATTATTCAGAGGTAATGCAGATGCAGAAGTTTTCTAAATTACTTTCTTTGCTCACAGCACAGAAACAGCTGTAACATTGTGTGATAAACCATTAAAAATGCTCCTAGTTTAATCATTCTTTTGTATGTGTCTATCTGAAAAAGAGACAAGGGAAAATACATATTCCTTACACATTTATGGGAAACACCTCCCCTAAGATTAGGTCAGGATAGTAGATACCATCTGGAAAAGACACTTCACTTTTGTTCAAGTCCTATTTAACTATGACTAACTACATTGCACCATAAGACACACCACGTAGCAGTGATCTCATTTTGATGCTTCTGTAACAAGGGTAAAAAATTCATTTCATTATTTGGTGGGGTTGTTTTTGGGTTTTTTTTTTCCCTTTTTTTCCCCCTAATATAGAATTATTAGGAGAACTATTTCCTATAATTGAAAATGTATTTCTTCTCCTAGTAAAGAGAGAGAATCTGTTCATTTATTGCTTGATTTACATCACTTCAGTCTACATTTTAAAACTTATCGCACCTATATCAAGAATAAGTAAGTTGTTTTCTTTGCATTTGACCATAGAGAGGATCAATGGGCCATTGGCTCCCTCGAAGGCAGGGAGGCCCTGCAGAGAAGGTTGATAGAAAGTTGAATCTGAGTCAGCAGTGCCCTGGAAGCCAGGAGAGCCAAGTGTGTCCTGGGGGCATCAGGCACAGCATCACCAGCCTGGCAAGGGAGGGGATTGTCCTGCTCTGCTCTGCACTGGGGCAGCCTCACCTCGAGTGCTGGGGGCAGGTTTGGGTGCCACAATGTAGGAAAGATATTAAGTTGTTATTATCCAAAGGAGGGCAACAAAGATGCTGAAGGGCTTTGAGGGGAAGCTGTATGAGAAGCAGCTGAGATCACTTTGTCTGTTCAGCCTGGAGAAGAGGAGACTGAGGGGAGACCTCACTGCAGTTACAACTTCCTGTGAGGGGAAGAGCAGGGGCAGGCCCTGATCTCTTCTCTGTGGTGACCAGTGACAAGACCCAAGGAAATAGCCTGAAGTTGAGTCAGGGGAGGTTTAAGTTGGATATTAGGAAAAGGTTCTTTCCCCAGAGGCTGTTTGGGTGCTGAACAGGGTCCCAGGGCAGTTGTCCCAGCACCAAGCCTAACAGACTTCAAGAAGTGTTTGGCCAATGCTGTCAGGCACAGGGTGTGATTCTTGAGGTGTGTTCTGTGCAGGGCCAGGAGTTGGACTTCGATGATCCTTGTGGGTCCCTTCTAACTCAGAATATTCTGTGATTACTTATTGAATTTGTAACACATTCAGTACTGTGCATTTGTTCTGAGGTTTGGGGAGCAATGGAATAAGGTGAATATAACAGTCAGTAGCCAAGAAAAGTAAAGGAAGGAAACTGAAGTGACAACAGCAAATGTAAAAGAGAAATCAACCTGAATTAAATAAATTTATCCAAGGCATAAAGTAACTGTACAATCGAAAGCATAATCAGTCAAGTAACCAAGTTCTCTGAGACAAAGGTTTGTAGACGGGTGCTTTAAAGGTGAATGTGAATTTACAACTGAGTTACAATTAAATTGGAATGCAAATGGACAAGAAATAAAAAGTAAATCCAGTCAGGAAGTGTTGATATATCATTTTTTTTGATCAGTCATAACAAGGCAACAGTGTTAAACATTTGGAATATTTCACCTTTATCTTACTTTTTTAAACATCTGTTAAGATGTCAAGGTGTTTTACAACTTGTAATGAAGCTTGTGAGAGATGAATGGTGGGCATTAACCACTATTTCACTGTCACAGAATGAGAGGGAGAGAGGCTGGAGGGGTGATTTGGACCTTGGGTGTCTTCAAAATACTGACAAGGACATTTGTTCATTATTAGTAGTACCTGAATACTAAAAATCTGCTAAAATCGGCACAGGGGAAAGAACAAAGAGAAAAAAAAAATACCTTGCCTTGAGTCAAGAATCAAATACATTAATATAATTAATTCTATGTATTAGCTGTGATCACTAAATTGAAGCTTCCTATTCCTCTATGCAAATTCCCAAAAATTTCCTTAAGAAGATTCTGCATAAGGATGATCTACGCAGAGTAATGAACCAAACCCCCAAGAATCCAAACAATCCCCCTCAAGCCCTGCCCCAAAGTGCACAACATTAAACACAAATGTGGTTATTTATATATGAAGTATGATTTTGTAAGATCGAATACTTATATTGATACAGAAATAAGACTCTAAAATAAAATAGAAATGGGGTTTTTTCGTAACAACTTAAATGCTAATGCCATTTCTGGTTAAAGTAGACACAAAGAAGCAGAGATTTTTGCTAGATTTCTCAAAAGCCTAGTTGTATTTCATTGTTATGCCTACAGCACCATCACTACTAAAAACTATAATTAAACTACAGATACCATAGCATATGCCACTCATTTTTCAGTTCAGGAATACAATTGCAGAATATTTCTTATCTGGTAAAGATGTAATTGTACATATTTTATCTAAATGAAAATTTGCAATATAATAACTCCCTAATGTTAAGGGTAAAAATTACAATGTAAAATTACAGTGATGTTGCTAAATTAGTTACTAATTAAAAACAACAATACAGCTGCAATACAGAATATCTATCACCATAGGCACTGGGAATAACCAAGTTGTTTATTTACCAAACTCAAAAATGGTTTATCCAAAGGAGAAAGAGGATTTTTAAAAAAATATTACTAAAATTTAAAATTTATCTTTAAAAATCAAACGGAAATAAATACTGTAATGACAGTCAGAGTATCAGTTCGTAAACAACATTTGTACTTTCTTGCAACAGAATTTCATGCTAATAATGACAGGTGGAACCAGAAGCAAATTTCAGAAAATTGATTAGAAAAATGAAAAGTTAAAGAATTTCTACTGCAGACATTCTCTGGGAATGTTCAGCCACAAAATCTCCACTGCTTTAAATACACATCAAACAGAAAATATATTAATGAATTTGTTACACAGATTAGCTCAGTGTGGAGCTGTTTTGACAAATTTCAAATGCATTTAACCTGTGATGAGAATTATGAAAATTTTTGAAAGGCTTCTAAATTGAACAGGGAAGCCTTCTTCTGCTTCTATTCAGCTTTAAAGTTAATTTTATCCATATTACTGGTGGACAGACAGGCAAAAATACAGATAACAAAGCGCAACACAGAGATTCAGCAAGTGTTCAGGGCAGTATTTAAAAAATATGCCGTCACTAAGAACCACTGTCAGAAGGAAAGACCATGTCTCAGTGAGACTTTTTTTCTTGTAATTTTATAAATGGGATACTAAAACCCTGATTTAATTTACATCACAGATGCCATCATTAACTTCAAACCTATATAGACCTCACATGAGACAAACACCCACGTAACTAAGGCTCCTGATTCTTCCAGAATAGCTTCTCTTGAGATACTTTGAATACATTTTTATGAATAACTTCAGTTTTAAAGAAAACCTTTTAGTTCTAAGGATATTTATATTTTCTTGCATATATATCCTTCATTCTCCTTTAATTATGGTTCTATAACCTGTTTTGCTTAATTCTGAAAAAAAAATATGTTTTTTTAAAATTTTCTTAATTTTGTAGTCTCTTTTTCCTTCTAATAATAAAAATGATATCTAATAACTTTCATAATTTTGCTTTTTATTTTTTTGCAATGTCACCACTTATGGGAAAAAAAAGCCCAAGTGGCTAAAATATTGTACAAGAAAATTTCATGATCTTCTTTCCAGACTACACAAAAATGGAAGTGACTGAAGTCAATGCCAGGATTGGATATCACTGCAGTGAACAGCATGGCAGGTGGGCAGTTTACACCGTTGTTCCTAGTACACATTTGGAAGCTGAGGAGGAAGACAGCCATATATATCTCATTTGCTAGAGGCCACCTTCAAGAGGTTTCCTTTCATGGATTTCACCTTTCTTTACCAGATACTGGTACAAAATAGGATGTCAAATTTAGCTATTTTTGCTAAAACCTATAAGCTTCTGTTTGTAGGTGCAATAATGTTGATTTATTTTACCATCCAGGTCTTAAAGCTATACTAATTTCTTGGCACCAGTAGCAGAAGTTCCTTTTGTGAATACGAAGTGTGTTGTGATACGCACTGTCTAAGCACATTCCTATCCAGAAAGAACATCACTCAACTACAAGCCAAAAGGGAACAAACACATGGCTACATTTAGGCAGAGGACATCACAAAAACAAAACAAAACAAAAAAAAGGATGAGATATTGAACTGCTGTCCACTTACTATTAATACATCTTTCCTCTTTTTTTTTTTTTGTCTTTTAAAAGCTCAGGTCTCTAGTTGTTCTCTCCTCAGTATCTTTGAGTTTTCTGGCCTTTCTCTTATCACATGCCCTAGCATCTGGGAAGTGATTCTTAGAAGTTTATTCAGCTATCCTGAGCAATTTGTATAAACTCTATATGATGTGTTCCATGTATTTTTTGTTTTATGCACACTATAAGATCAATTAAATACATGGAATTATAAAAACAAGGAGAAAAGAAATCCAGTAACTTTGCTTCTATGTGTGGAAAAAACTCATTTACATATACTGAAAGCCAAACAATGTTAAGTCCAAGCTCCTAAAAAAGTGTCTATTGAAGGAGTTAAACCCAAAAAAGTGCATATATAGAATATGTTACCTGTTTTATTATCTATGTAGTCGTGCATGGTTAGCAGTTTGAAAAACAAACAATTTTAAAATTACCTACTAAAATTATATAAAATACATTCAATAAAATACGTCCTTCATTCTCTAGGTTACATATAAATTCATGACCTATGTTTATGCATATGTTGAGGAGTTGTGTGTAATGGTGCAGGTACTGTTATGATTACAACTCCCTGGACACAGTTCTTCATTTTAAGCAGCTTGTTGCATTGCAAACCCCACCAGACCTATCAAGCAGTACTGCATTATTTGATTGCTCATTCTATCATTTCTTGATAGATTTGCAATAATCTTCAGTTCCAAAGACTGCATAACTCAGATACACAGGATACTTCTTACGATTATTATAAAAACAAGGAAAATCCTAAGGATATTAGCATGTGGCTGGCTATTGGGAGCAGATTATGACATTTCTTTCTAGAAACTGTGGCTTGTATTTGAAGTCTATGTTCCTAGGAGCACTGCAGCAGTGCTGATGTGTGCATGACTGGAGTACCTTGCTAGTGTGTGCAGCTATGAGTATCCAATGAATATTTGTTTCCTCTCTTCAACTCACATGTATTTGCTGAGTTATGTCCCTAAGCAATTACTGTTGTTCATGTATCTTAAATTATCTTGTTAAGGATAAGGCAAACCAAACCCACCTTACAGTGAAGCTGGGCACCAAAATCATAATTTTCAAAAATCCCAGGCAAGTGAGAATACAGTGTTTTCTCTAGTAAAAACAACAGCAGAAGAAGGACTTTCCTGATGGACTCTCACAATGTTAACTTTTGCAGAGAAATATCTATAGTTGTTACTGATTAATCAGCTAATAAGACCTGTTGCTATTCCCTCTGTGTGCTTTAGCCCTCAGAGACTTTCATTCTGCATGGGCAGAGATGTACTTAACAAAAATCTGAACATGGTAAAGTTTTGCCATTATTAAGAGATCGAAGATGCCAAGACTTACTCTGTAAAGACAACAGAACACACAGAAACATCATAAGGGTCCCAGCTGACATGTTTTCTGTGCTGTACGCTTTGAAGAATTCAGTATAGTAGCTTTTCCTCCAATGGTATTTCTTCCATTAATTTGTACTTTTTCCCTGCACAGAGGCAGAACACAGATGGAATCATTCTGGCTTGTACTTAGAGTATAAAGTATTTTTTATGACTCTTCATGAAGTCTTTGGAATATCTATAAAGTGGTGTCTTTTCACCAACAGAAACATAGCTAGGGAAAAATCACAGCTTTAGCAAAGCAGAACTTCTATTGAAATTAGTGTTAGTATTGAACTTAGAAGCACATACTACCTCCTTTGTCCAGGAAAACTCCCCAAATCTCCCATGCTAACACTTTCACTTGCAGTAAACAAATTAAAACTAGTATTTTCTTGGCATGCTACTAAATACAATGCATTTCCTACTTTCTCATTAGAAGAGGACTATTTAAAGTGCTTATCCAACATATCTTAGGATTTTAAAAACCCAACGAAGTGCATAGGCGGCTAATTTTATTATTTGTTTTCAGATAAATCCTGAAATTACAGAATGAGGTAAAGTGTATGAATGAAAATACAATTTTTCAATACTACATTATGAAAAATGTTCTCAAGTCTCAAAGTATATGAGGTTTCATATGGTCTAATATATTCCTCCTCTCCTCTCCTCTCCTCTCCTCTCCTCTCCTCTCCTCTCCTCTCCTCTCCTCTCCTCTCCTCTCCTCTCCTCTCCTCTCCTCTCCTCTCCTCTCCTCTCCTCTCCTCTCCTCTCCTCTCCTCTCCTCTCCTCTCCTCTCCTCTCCTCTCCTCTCCTCTCCTCTCCTCTCCTCTCCTCTCCTCTCCTCTCCTCTCCTCTCCTCTCCTCGCCTCGCCTCGCCTCGCCTCGCCTCGCCCCTCTCCCCTCTCCCCTCTCCAAGTATGTGAGATTCCATATGGTCTAACACATTCCAAAACCATGGCAGCTGCCAGAGCCTGACTGGCTTGGTGCTCATACACCAGAGAAAAATGCATTTTTCCTATCCAGTCTATACCTGTAATCTTCCAGCACATTTGTGTTATACATACACAACTTCTTAGGTAACAGCAAACTAGCATCTTGACAGTAGAAATGAAAAACTAACAGCAGTAATCTTAAAACAAGCTCTTTTTGGCCACCAAAATGTTAAAAGCCATAAACTCCAGCTGGAGAAAAATGTATGCCTATTTATTTTCCACAAGTGTAAAAGCATGTACTCTAAAAGACATTCAAATTGATACGAATTGTAAATGAATTTTATATCTATTACTACTGAGGAGAAAATAAAGGAGATTGGGTGAGGAGGGACTTGTTTCTCAGTATAAGCATTTTGAACAGACTTCCTAAATTTATCACAATGCTTCAAAATTTATGAACACATTTCAAACATTTCATACTCCATGAAATGAAAGCTCTTATTTTTATTGAGTCTATTACTCTCCCCTAACTTACAATATATAAAGCACAGGTGTTTGTATGAAGTAATTTCCCCAGGTTCTTGTATCTAATCACTTTTGGAGCATAACTATTTTGGCTTGTCTTGATGTTCTGCATTAGGATGATACAAACCAGACTGGGCTCCTCTGATTCAAAAAAGTAGTTTTTCATTACCAGATCCAGAGCTATATCTCTACAAAGTAAACATCGCTTTAACCAGAGAGAAATAAACCAAAGAAACAGCCTAGCAATTCTTTCCCAAATTTGAATTCTGTGGGAAGTTCAAGAGGTTCAGGTCCTCAAAATAACCAGTCAGTCTTGTCCCCTCTGGCCCATCACATAAATAGGTATTGTTTCCTGGGTAGATCTTGTTTCTGCCAATAATCAAGAGACAGTTTAAGAACAGAAGAACAGGACAATATGCTTTCTTTGCTGATGGTAGTGGTAAAGTTCAAGTAAAACGTAACCAGAATTTCATGCTCCAGGTGTATCATTTGATGTATTTTAAAGATTAAACTTTAATTCTGGACTGAGAACTGCATAGACTGAACTAGACATCTATTCCGAGCTTTGTCATTTTAATGGACTTCCAGATACCACAAAGTCTTTCAGACAGCTTATCCAGAATATGGATTAAAGAATTTAGTATTTATCTCTGCTCTGGCACAGAGAGGATTTATAATGCTGAGAAACAAAAAGAGCATTTTTCTCACTTCTGTTCATAGAGTCATATTCTTTCCCCCTGTGGTGCAATTTCGCTGTTGCCCAACAGTGATTCCAGATCCCTCAAGAGGACCTGAAGGATGGGCCACCCTCCTTTGCTTCAGCACCAGGGACTATGACATCACAAATATAGATGAGATGAGTTTACTCATCCAATTGTAATCCAACACACACAAACATGTAAAATGGCCATCATCATATATTTTATATATATTAAGATGCATATAAAGCTTTCAGGAGGCTCAACTTGTTCACTCAGCCAGTAGAGTGTGACAGGGGATAACAAACAGCCAGGCTGCAAGACATGAACCTCATCTTTCTATCACAACGAGATCTCTTGCAAAGCTTAGCATCAGCTTGAAGCCACACACAGTGAATAGTAAACATTACACTTCTAGCATGTGGTACCCTTCTTTCACACTTGGACAAGTGCTCCCATCACCAATCATGAAGTACCACTACTTTGAATAAAAATGGGATGCATAAAAAAAGAAGAAATCAAAAATCAGGGGTCAAATTAAATATATTTGAATTCATACTATTTTTTTTTCTCCCTCTTAAAGTCTTTCCTAGAATGGTTCCTGCATGGACACATGCAACTAAAACTAAAATTGTACTGGAAGTAGAATAACGAACAAATATTTCCAGCCTGATACCAAATTTCTGTTATAACCTTGGATAGTTTTCATTTTTTCCCAACAAGAAGTAGTCTGTGCTACCAAAAATACTTTAATCAGAAATATTTTAGTATCAACGAAAATATTTCATTTACTGCTTTGAACTTAGAAACTAACAAAGTTATCTTTTTACCTCATGGTGTTGCTTGCCCAACTATTACAATGAGAAGACTAACACAAAGTCATATATGCATGATGGTATCAGAGACATTTTAGGATTCAATTACTCCCTAGCAGATAAGAACTTGCTCCTTTGAGCATATTGCTTGACAACAGGAGATGAAATTGCTGCTTATAACTATTCAAAATGCTAACACAAACAGTGCAAGCCTACTGTAAACCTGATGAGATTTCAATACCTGATGTTGATAGGTGGTATCACAGAAACCAAATTAATGCTAAAAAAACCCAAAACCAAAACAACAAAAAAACCCACACACTAAAAAAACTCATCACCACAAAAGAAACCCACAAACAATCATAAAATATTTCAACAGTATATTGATATGTGACAAAAACAAGTAATAAATTTCAGGATTGAGTCTGCACTTTTTTTGTACATGTGAATGTATGCACTTAACCAAAAAAACCCAATGCAAAATGTCTCAAATCAAAACTAAGAATTCTACTTTTTTTTTTGTGGTATTTGTTAAAGAATTTGAAGTCCAGAGACTTTATTTACTAAAATTTTGTGGGATAAGGTGGTGTTCTGATCCATTTTCCACTGTATTCAGTGAGTCTTTAAATGGTAGCCAGCTGGGAATGACTTTGTGAGTGATGTCTTCTCATAGCAAAATTGTCTGGATACTACCAATGCCTTACACCAGCTTTTTTTTTTTAATGGTATTTAGCCTTGTTGCTGTTACCAAAGTTCCAGAGAAAGTGGCAATTCTGCTGTTCAGAAAACTAGATTCAACTAAAGTACACTCTGTAACATATCTGTAGTATGTTGTTGACATTTTATTTAAGCCTTACATTTTTTTCACCATTAAGGGTTTTTTTCCTATAATTACGAAGTTGGATAACTCTAAGAAACTGTGGTATAGCTGCTGAAATTCTAAAGGCTCCCTCTGTTCCAATGCCTTTCAAAGCCTTAAATGCAAAACACAATTTAAATGTGACATCTGGTAGAGTTATTAAATGTAGCAGCTGCTGAGGAAACATAAAAGGATTCTTCTTTTAAATAGAAAACAAGCTGACATTTTACAAACATTTATTCACCATTTCAGCTACTGCTATACATTAGAGAAGACTAAAATAATCAGAAAGAATTTGAATGATCTGCAAAACAAAAGTATCTACTAAATTACAAAGACAGCAGATGTTTCAGCATTTATTTCTCTTTAAACCCTCTGCTTTCATACATTTCCAGGTCAAATATTCAGTATATATATTTTTTTCCTCCTATTAATTTTCAGCTGCATATTCCACTCCACAGCACGTGTGACATTTTGCTAACTTATCCTGAAACCATGTCTCAGCCAGATCACAGAGATGCAATATAATCACTGTCCCATTATAACAGTTTTTGTTTTATTCCCCCCACCTCTTTTCTCTAAGTAGTAGCTCCTTGAACTTCAGGTGCCTGATTTGCATGATCACAGCAGTCTTTGTTGTGAAACCATTATTAATTTTACTGCATGCATATCTTTAACCAGGCATGCCTAATTGGTGTGGAATAAAGCCTTTTCACTATCAGTATATATCACACATCATTTTACAACTAGCATATGCTAGCATACGGTATGGGCAGTTTGGTTTCAGGCACAGTCAACACAGAAAATTATCAATAGACTAACCTAGCCCTCTTTACACAGGGAAGTATCTCTTTAAAATTATGCCTCTTGACTTCACGTTAGAAACCTTTATCCTCAGAGCAAAACTCTCCTCTCAGGAGGGAATGGAGCTATTTTGGTAGGGTTTTTTCCTTTGGTTTTCGTCCTATGGTCTTGAGTTTGCCTGCTGTTATATTGTATTTACTTTTCCTTACAAAGTTGTTTATTTCTTATTTTATTTCTCCAATATTCATTTAATGTTTTGGAAAGACAAAACAAAAATATATAAAAATTGTATTAAGAAAGAAAGAAATGCAAAAGCAAAGAGTAAATGGTGTACTCCTTTTTTCAAAGAAAATTGTGATTGACTTGAGAAGAATGATATCTTGCTCACCTTGGCCTGAGATCTCATTCTCTAACAATTTCTTTCCAACTAATGATGAACAGGCTCTTATTGATGACACACAGCACCAAATGAGTCTAAAGGGCACCCAATCTTAAAGCTAATAGAAATATCTAGCAGAATGCATGACTTAAGATGGTTGCTGCTAGTGCAGTCATTGGCTTACAGTTGCTCTCAATTCTGGAATATAACAAAGACAAAAAAAAAAAAAGAGAGAAACAAAGATTACACAGTGGGTTGTGGGGTTTTTTAGTTTGGTTTTTTTGTTCGTTAATTTGGTTTTTGTTTTTATTTGTTTGTTTGGTTGGGTTTTTAATAAAAATTGAAGTTAAAAAGTAGATTTAACAACAAATAGAGCTCAGACCACTTGGGACAAAAAAGTCTACAAAAATAAAAAAAAAGAAATTAAGAGAAACCCATCTAGAATGTGCAAATCATCAGACTCCATTAAAATATGGAAATTTCTCTTCTTTGAAAAGATTAAATATATTTTATGTTCATTGCCAAGTATTCATATTAATTCACATGCTAGTAATTTCCTTTATTTAGAAGTCCAAGGCCTAAATTCTAGCTGTAAATTCTATTTTTCATAGCAGACATAGAATCATAGAACGGCCTGGGTTGGAAAGGACCTTAAAGATTATCTAGTTCCAACCCTTCTGCCATGGGCAGGGACACCTTCCAGTTGACCAGATTATTCAGAGCCCCATCCAACCTGGTCTTGAACACTGCCAGAGATGGGCCACCCACTTCATCTCTGGGCAACCTGTTCCAGGGCCTCACCACCCTCACAGTAAAGATTTTCTTTATAATATCTAACCTAAACCTATACTCAGTTTGAAGCCATTTGCCTTTGTCCTGTTTTTTTGTAAACAACATCTCTCCAGCTCTCTTGTAGGCTCCCTTGAGGTACTAAAAGGCTGCAGTTAGGACACTCTGAAGTTTTCTCATTTCCAGACTGACATTTTCTTTCACAGGTGCAAAAGAAAAACTTTACTGAGTCCTGTGAGTACTGAATAACTCAAGATGTTACACGAACTTTCTGTTCTATGAAAAAGCTGGTTTGGCAACCACTCCCGAACACTCACTGCCATTTCTTTTCTTGCCTTCAGCCAATCTCTTCTCAGCTGTGCCAATGCAACTGTTTATTTAGGTGGCTTCACTTGAAACTGAGTCATCAAAGTACTCGTGGTTGCAAGTCATTCACGTCACAACAGAGTCAGGAATGAAATTTTATGTCCTCTCTCTGCTGTCTCAGACCCTACTTTGAACAGCAGGTATGTGAAAGATGGCCTAGCCATCTCCCTGCTGAGTAATTAAATCAATGGTCACGTGGTAGAAACAGGCTGTAATTTTACCAAGATTCAGGGGATGAAAGGAAACCTTTAAGTGCTCACAGACAATTCTCATAGGCCCAGACCTAAAAAAGACTAAATTGTGGAGCAAAAATGCAGTGAAGCTTGGATTTTTAGTTCTGAAATATAATTATTCCAATGCTTCAGACACTCAACACCTTGGAAACATTGGCATTTTTAATCATTAAAAGTTTCCTGTGTGACTAAATGCTTCTGTTATAAATTTCTCTATGCCTGTTTATACTTGCAAGCATCTTAGATTAAATAGCAAGAATCATACTCTTATTTACCACATACTCCAAAGAAATAACTAATTCTTGTAGAAGTTACACATCCAAGAAATCCCACACTGTAGTATTTCTAGTTGTCCAGGAAAGTTTTAGGTTTTATGGCATTAAAACCCCAACATAGAAAATTTCCCATTTGCTATAACTGAACTGCCTGAAATTTGTTTTTGTACTGAGAAATTATTAAAAAAAAAAAAAGCCAAAAAATCTTGGATAATATTTGAAAGCAAGCCTAGTGTAATAGTGCTTTGTATTAGTTTATTTTACTGCACTGGAATGCCACAGAAAGGGATTCATTTCATCACAAGATAATTGAAAACTGTAGGAAAACACAGGCACTTAATACACAGAGAATTCTACCATACCATAGAATTTATGACCAGATTTCTGTTTTCAGCCTGCATTATGATTTAGCCAAGATATGCCAGTATAAAAAGTTTTGTTTTCCCCTTTCATTGCTCCTCTCCTTGAAGCAGTGCTTTAAAAAAATTATCATATTGTACAGCTGTGGTTACCCCAGGATGATACTGGGGGCTGTGCTGACTAATATGGTCCCAGTGTGTTTCTGCATCCCACTTCAATATTTCTTGCATTACATTTATGTGACTCTGTTAGGCTGTTTGAAGCAAATATTATCTTTTCATTACGCAAGTGAATGGTGGTTAACAGAGAGGAAATCTCAAAGTACTAGTACCCTGCAATTAAAAGGAAGCCAACAGTCATGTTAATTATGATCAAGAATTGATGGATGGGGATTGAAATTACTGCATCTACCACAAAATTATTTTTGGAGTTGTGAAAGTTATGGTGTATGGATTTATACACTTCTCTTTCTCACTCTGTTTGAATATAATGTAAATCTGAATGAAATCTAGTATCTTCTGATTCCTATATAAAGGGAGAATTAATTAGGATGTTAGAAGACATCTTTTAGATTTCATTTTCCTTATCCCTGAAAGTGATCTTTTGTAATACTTTAAATAAAACTTTAGCATTTTTAAGATTTTGTAACCAAATTAAGCAGATAAAAAGTTCTCTTTTTTCAAAGAGCTTCATGTATAAAAGTTGTTCCATTGTTCTTTGAAAAAAAATAGTTATTAGGCTCTTTATGAAGATATTTTTAAAAAATCTTCACTGAATAAAACGTCCTTTTACACTTGTAAAATGATCTTTTTTTGCAGCTGCCAAAAATACTTTCAAATGGAAAATTGAAATATTTTATTTAAAGTTATGCAGTTTCCAAAGTTTTAACAGAAAGCTTTAAGATATTTATTAAAATTTGCCTGTCAAATTTAAAGTATTAAGCTTGCATAGATATCTGCCGCGTTCCTAATATATCTTAATTTTTCACCTTCACTCTTTTGCAGCTTTTATTAAAGCCCATATAGTAACTATCTAAAGACTATACAGGATATCAAAAGGATTACACTAAACCTTGCCTTGGGTTTATATTTTTGAATTAGGATGGACAGTAAAACATAGTTTCACAAAGTATTCAAATTAACCTTTAAGAATAGTTACAGAGGTACCAAAACAAACCCCCAAACTTGTTTTTCACTCAGGCTCTTCAGTCTTCAGAAATGTCCCTGGAGCCCTTTGCATCATCAGTGTGTTTGTGTTGGATGTCTATATAGCAAGTAATGGCAATAGTGGCAATGGATTCCTGATTTTATGAAAACTGAAAATCATTCCAGTCAGATGCCCCTAAGCAAATCTAAGCAAATCTAAGCAAAATGACTTTGAGGACCATCCATTCAGACCTAAGTGATTTATAGGAGAAACCTGCCAATGAAGCAAGGAACTTCTGCATAGGAAAGTCACAAGTTGCAACAATACTTTACAGACTTTAAACTAAACCAGTATGAAAAATCATTGGGAAAAATTAACAATTTTTCTAAGGTACATAACTAGAGATTGAAATTGTTTCTCTGAAAAAGAGAAGAAAATATAAAAAAACTCTCGTCATACACATTTATTAAGTATTATAGAGACGTGGCTCACCTACTAAACAGAAAACTGTGCAGATTGATGCATCAAACAGTTTTAATGCATCAACCTGAGAACTGCTGAGCATTTGTTTACTATCACTATTTTTTCCCCTTTTCATTAAAATGCACACTCCTCTTATTTGAAGGTGGTCTTGCTCCCTAAATGGTCTCAAATAACAAAAAGATGGCATGAAATGACTACTGCTACTATTTAGTACAATACTATGTATTTACTAAATTTACTAAGGGAGTACAGAAAAAATAGCATGTTCATGAGTTAGAAAGTTCTTTCATGATTTGGGTGCCTGTAAAGCAGCTGCTTCTTTGAGTCTTCTCCTAACTTCAATGTTATATTATCTTAGCGGGAACATCATGGCTTGATTTTCCTTTCGAGGAGGAAACTCAAGTATTACAGTGTTGAAGTCTAAAGGCTTATACCACAACACAAATATACTAATGAGAATTATGGTATGATGAAGTTAAGTACGTAGCCTTACTGAGAGACATGCAAGAGGCACACCACACTGTACAAGTATGTATGCAAGTAGATGTCACTGGATCACTCATGCTTCAGTTGAAAGTGCCCCCAAGTGTATGAATAAGCCTTTTTCATTCTTCAATGTCCATCAAGTTTACCTTCTGGAGAATACTTCAGAAACTGTGGATCACACATGTTCAGGAAAGGTTCATATCTCAGAAGGAGGCATTCTCTCCCTCTACTGCCAAGGGAAAAACTAGGAAATACACTGAAGTCAGAAGAAGTGGGGACAACTGCAGGTATAGTCTCCCTGCAGGACATTCAAATCAAATCCAGATGAAAAATCAGGAAGCCAACAGAGCAAAGAGGATCCAGGTTTGTTGCGTCTAGGCAAACAGCCTGACCCTAAGCATCAGCTACTTACTTTGCCCATTGACCACTAAATTCTTTTCCCTACAGGCACACAGCTGAAGCAGAAGAGTTAGTGGATATCCTCGTTTGCAAGAGTCTCTAAACTGGTAGCTTGGGCAAAATTTGAAAATATATTTATATATAGTCAATTTCCCACAGAAGGAAAATGAGGTTTTCTAGTATCAATCTAGGTGGTGAGAAAACAGAGTCAACATCATGGCACCATTTTTTTTTTAAAGTAACCATCCTAAAAACAACACAATAATAAAGAAATGAGACCTTATCAGCATTTTAGAGAAAGGAAGTGTATCTACAGGTAAATTTAAGAGTGTCATCCCTGTGTTTGATGGTATATTAGGTTTCTATGGCCAGGTTTTGGTAGTCTGGGGGCTACAGGGGTGGATTCTATGAGAAGGTGCCAGAAGCTTCCTCCATGCCAATGCCAGCCAGCTCCAAGATGGACATGTCACTGGCCAAGCTGGGCCAGTAAGAAATTATGGTAATGTCTCTGTGATAACATATTTAAAAAGGAAAACAAAAAGAGGTATTGCACAGGTGTAATTGCAGCCAGAGAAGAGCAGGTTGAGAATATGTGGGAGAAACAGCTCTGCAGACACCAAGGTCAGTGGAGAAGGAGGGGCAGGACGTGCTCCAGGCACTGGACCTGAGATTCCCTGCAGCCCGTGGTGCAGACCATCGTGAAGTGGCTGTGCCCCTGCAGCCCATGGAAGACCACAGGGGATGCAGGGATCCACAACCAGCTCTTGGAGGAGCCCCAGGCTGGAGCAGGTGGATGCCTAAGAGGAGGCTGTACTAGAGCAGGCTCCTGGCACAGACCTGCAGACCCATGGAGAGAGGAGGCTGTGCTGGAGCAGGTTTTCTGGTAGGACTTGTGACCCTGTGGGGGACCCACACTGGAGCAGCCTGAAAGGCTGCACCTTGTGGAAGAGTGACCCATATTGCAGTAATTCGTGAAGAATTGTTGCCTGTGGGATGGACTCACGTTGAAGAAGTTCATGGAGAACTGTTACAAAATGTTAAACCTTCCATGCCCTGAATTAATTAAGGAAAGGCGGAATATATATTGCCTTTTCAGTTTGAAATTTGAAAATTTTATCACGCTTTGGGAGAACAAATCAACATGGGGTTTTGAAACTAGGTATGTCTCTATTAAAGTAATTATAACAATACAAATTCGCAAAGATTCGCTGTACAGCTGAAAAATTCTGTTTGTGTATCATTGCAACTTCCTTAGGAAATGCCTCAAATCTTCTAATGGTTAATATTTGTAGAACTATTAGAAATGTGGAAATACTAAATATTAGAAATATTTAGAAAGTAGACCACCAGGATAAACTGACACTTCATCTGTCCAAAACTCTAACTCTTTTTGTGTCAGAAAATTCATGCAGAAATTAAGAGACTAAAGCATTACAGGGAATAGTGTGATTCTGCAGATCAGTGACTCAATATTCTGTTAGATCAGGGGAAGTATCAACTCTGTGACTATTTCAGGACCTATTATTAAAACAATGAGTACCTCATCAGATACAGTTATGTTTTATCCTGTCTTCATCTGAACCCTGACACATAGCAGACATGAGAGTGTCATGGTTGAACCCCATGTGGCAACTTGGCACTACACAGCTGCTCACTCACTTCCCACCCCCACTGGGATAGAAGCAAGAATTGAGAAAAATAGTAAAATTCATGGGTTGAGATAAAGACAGTTTAATAGATAAAGCAAAAGCCACACACACAAGCAAAGCAACGCAAGGCACTCATTCACCACTTCCCATTGCCAGGCAGTTGTTTGGCCACCTCCAGGACAGCCTGGCTCCATCACATGTAGCAGTGACTTTGGAAGACAAATGCCATCACTCCAAAAGTCCCCCTTCTTTCTTCTTTCCCCAGCTCTACATGCTGAGCATGACACCATATGGTATGGAGTATCCTTGTGGTCAGCTGGGGTCCGCTGTCCTGGCTGCGTCTCTTCCCAGCTCCTTGTGCAGCCCCAGCCTTCTCGCTGGTCAGGGATGATGAGGAGCAGAAAAAGCCATGACTCTGTGTACAAACTGCTCAGCAATAATGAAAACATTCCTGTATTATTAGCACTGTTTTCAGCACAAACACAAAACACTATATGACCTATTAAGAAGAAAATTAACTCTATCCCAGTTGTAACCAGCACAGAGTGTAAACTTCCTCAAGATAAAGAAAGATTTTAAAATATTCTATTTCCTGTTGCAGGATCCCCACTGCAACATAATGGTGGAGAATTGAGAGCAGAACGATCCCCGATCCCTAAGCAACTGATTTGTGTGAGTAAACCCTGGAAACTTCGGATTCCTCTTCTTGGTTTTGCTTTGCTGTTCCGTATCTAAACTATGGAGGAACCGTGGGAAGACTCTTGGCTCTCAGAGCCGCATATGGACATTTATCTTAAACTTAAAATGATTCTTGAACAACGATTTGTAAATTTTAGCTTGATTCAAGCTCAAAAAGAACTGAAACACTTCCTGGCATGGTTGTTTAAGAACTTTTTCTATGTTTCTTGGGATTTAATTCTTACGAAGGGCTTTTGGAAAACCGTTTGGACACAGTTAATATTGGAGTCAAAATATATGCCGATGGAAGAATATTTTCGTGAATATTATTTAGTTACCGAGACTGTTGAGCAATGTCAGCTGTGTCCTGGCGAAGGGAAGCCTGGCGCAGGGACCGTGCGGCCCAGGCCACGTGCACCGAGCGCTCTGCGAGCAGCAGCGAGGCAGTTCCCGCGTGCGGGCGGAGCCACGCGAGCCGCAGTGCCGGTGGTGGAGCGAGGCGCGGCGGGAGCGGTGGGACCCGGCGGTGCCCGCCCGGCCCCGCACAGCGCGTGGTGGAGCGAGCCCCGTGAACGCCCGGCCGAGAGGGGCGGTGTGTGGGCAGCGGCTGGCGGCGATGGCGGTGGAACGGAGCCACGCCCAGCCGAAACGTGTGCTGGAGCAGGGCGTGGGGGGGTCGTCGCTCGGGGGCCCGGCCGAGACGTGGGTGCAGCGCCCGGCAGCAGCAGCGAAGCTGCGACCAGAGGAGGCGACGCACGGAGAACTGAGCAGCACGGCCCGGCCCGGCCCGCGCAGCCCCGAACGCGACCCCGGGAAGAGCGCGCAGGCACGAGCAGCCCCGACAATTCCAACACGGGAGCAACCGAAGGAGAGAGCAAAGACGCAGCGAGACAGAAAACATCAGCCACTCGGAAAAAGGAAAAGATCATAGTAGCTAAGATCTTAGGGATAGTAAAATGGTATAATGTTAAGCAAAACTATGGTTTTATAACAAGGTGTGACAACCAGCAAGACATATTCGTGCATAGAACTGCTATTAAAAAGAATAACCCTGAAAAATGCATCCCAAGCTTGGGAGATGGAGAGGTGGTGGAATTTAATATTGTACTAGGGAGAAAAGGGTTACAAGCATCGCAGGTCACTGGGCCTGATGGTGTTCCTGTAAAAGGCAGTATATATGCAAAAAATCGTAGTCATGTTAGACAGTATCTCTATTGTAAGTCCCCCTTACAGTCTCCCTTTCCTAATCCCACCTTTCCCTTTTACCCTATGTCCTATTACCCCCAGTGTATTCCCAATCCATTTTTTCATCCATGGTTTCCCTCACAAAACCATGCTTTTGCCAATTGTTTCCCCAAAAATCCCTTTCCAATGCCGAGTGGGGGATGAAAAGGGGAAGGGAAGAAGTTAAACCCTCTCCTGCCTCAGTTTCCCCACAAAGCGTGCTCAGAGATTTCTGTCTCCCTTCTGTCAGCCCTAAGATGTTCCACAGAATCTGTTTGGACATTTAAAGACTCAGGAGGGTGGCTTGTTTTGTTTTGAAACTGTTCTTGTTATGTTTATCCAGTTGTTTTCATTCTCCTTTTATTAAAATAAAACGGGTGAGGTGTTGGGGTCCCTCCCCCGCCGTGTAGCCCTGGGAGAGGGGCCCTGAGGGCACAGACACGGGGCTTCCCTGCCCCTGCTCAGCCTCGTTCCCATTGGTTGGTTTGTGTTCCCTGCGCGGGCAGAAGGACCCTTGGTCCCGTGACTGGAACAGTTCCTCGGCAGAGCTCCGGCCATGCGGCTGGAGAAATAAACATCTCTGAAACAGCTATCAAGAATCTGTCTGTCCTATATATTTCCTTTCCACGGGACTCCTGGTTTGATATATGCGTGTTGCAGTATCCCCACTGCAACAATTTCCTGCCTTAGAGTTCCATTTTTTCATCCCCTCTGGGTGCAGTGATGTTTGCTCACTTTTTCAAATGCTGTAGCTTGCTGCATTCAGGTCAGGATCTCGAATGGATGAAAGCATTTTCTGAAATCCATTGAGCATCTAAAGTTTAGAGAAGGATGGATAAGGATATAAGCCTGTTCACATTTTTTGCTGAATGGTTTCACACTGCTCAGATCAACATTCTGAGTCAACCAAACTACTTAAAAAGCTGAGGAACACTACACAGAAAAAAAATGCCCAAAACTTACTTATTGCAGTACTTGCCTCCTAGGCATCAGACTTTATTTGATCTAGGCTTAGCTTGCTTTTTTTCATTTTACTATAAGTTTTTGCTAATAAAGCACTTGACATGTCTGTCAAGTGTTAATGCAGAAATCAGCATTTTGATCATGTCTGAAGGCCTTTTTAAAGGCATAGGTCAAAATAGAAATTATGGACTGAAATGCTCTGACAGCATTGTGTCTAAGATCAAATAATGCTAGCTGTCCCTTTTGTCTTTATTGCCTGAAAATCCAGTTTCTGCAGATGCTATTTTCCTCAAACATCCCTTTAGAGGCAGATGAATTCTGTATCTTCCCTGCATATCAGGGATCGTGACTCATTCTGTCAAGCACTCTTCTTAGATTTACTGTTTATTTGACCTTGAAAATATGAATCCATGACCAGATGCATGGATTGACTGCATATTGCTTACAAGCTCCTGAAAGCCAGGAATACAAATTCCAACTAAACAAATCATCTTTCCATCTATCTCTTCTTCCCTTTAGGTACTTCACATGGTTAGACAAATTTAAGATGATTCATGAAGAAAAAAAAAGCCCTAGAATCAGTTTTGTGAAAAAAAAACCAAAACAAACAATTAAAAGCATAATTAATTTTCAATTACCTAATAACAGTCAGAAGCCAGATTCATGCTGTAAAAGAGCATTAGTTGAAAGATAACCCCAGGATTTCCAATTGTTCCAACTGCTGGTTCCTTCACATGTTTTTCTTCCTTCATTTACAGTAATTTTTCCACTGAGTCTTGCTAAACATATGAAATCTCCTGACCAAGAAACCTACCTGTCTTCATCTCTTCAGTACAGAGTTTTCATTTTACAGTTCTTCAATTAATGATAATTGCATATTGCATGGGGTGCTGGAAGGAGCAGTTTAACTCAGTAGTGTGGAGTAAAGAGATAATATAAAGAGCCTGTGTTCTGTACATTCTCAAATGCTTCTGTATTCAGAAGTGATTCCAGTCTAGAGGCCTGAAGATTCCTCAACAATATGCACGTATTTGTTTATATATTTATGTTATGATGTCTCAATGTCACTGCTTAGATTCTGGAAACTGATTCCAAAGGGGCATTTACACAGCAGGCAGTGTCCAATTATTCCCCTGCTCCAGTATGGGGTTCCTCCTATAGAAGACAGTCCTCCATGAACTTCTCCCATGGGAGTCCTTTCCATGGCATGCAGTTCACAAATCAGAGTGGGCCCCTTCCATGGGGGTCACAAGTCCTGCCAGGAATCTGCTCTAGCATGGGGTCTTCTCTCCATGGAGCCACAGGTCCTGCTAGGATCCTCCAGAGCAGGCTTCCCATGAGGTTGTAGACTCCTTCAGGCATCTACCTGCTCCAGAGGGGTCCTCCACAGGCTGCAGGTGGATCACTGCTCCTCTGTGGATCTCCATGGGCTGCAGGGACACAGCTGCCTCAGCATGGTCTGCCCCATAGGCTGCAGAGGAATCTCTGCTCTGGCTCCTGGAGCCCTCCTGCCCCTCCTTCACTGATCCTGGTGTCTCTGCAGAGTTGTATCTCCCGCATATTCTCACTCCCCTCCATATTCTCCAGAGGCTTTTACTGTTGCACAGCAGTTTTTTTCTCCTTCTTAAATACAACATCCTAGAAGTACTGCCACTGTGACTGATGGGTTTGGCCTTGGCCAGTGGCAGGTCTGTCTTGGAGCGGCCTGGCATTGGCTCTGTTGGACATGGAGGAAATTTCTGGCAGCTTCTCACAGAAGCCACCCGTGTAGACCCTCGCCCACGACCATACCTTTGTGACACAAACCCAAAACAGAAAGGCAGGGGGACAATATCACTAAGTAGATTTTTTAATATTTGTAGTTTTTACTAATTACGTGTTGGTAGTCCCTTTATTGAAATACATAATTTAAACTAAGCAATCACTCTCTTGAAAGCCTACTTGATTCCATAATCTCAATTAAAGACAAAGATGGATTTGGGGAAAGGAAAATAGTAGTCTTAGTAGGGAAATGAAACAATTATCACTGATGCAAAACTACACAAAATTTTCCCCACGTTTTTAAATAATAGGAGTACAATATTGGAAAAATTCTCTCTTCTCAAAACTTTAGAGATAAAAAAATAAACTATGTTCAAATGATTTTTAAAGTTATTTCAAAACAGTGCAAAAGCATCACACAAATAGTATCTTAGAGCTCCTCTGTAATTTACTTTTCTCTCTATGATACATAGGAACTGGCAACTGTATTTTACTTCAGCCTGCTGGCAGCAGACATTTTTTCCAAGGCTCATGTGCAAATTCTGAGGATAGAGTTATGCCATGCAAAGAGAACCTTAAGCTACTTCTAAGCATTTTAATAAAATTAGAGCAAGGTTATTACTGAACCTGTGTTATGGAAGAAAAATAAGCTGCTGCTTGCTGCTTGAAATTATTCAGTCAATCAGTTTCGGGCCTGAAATCCGTTCTGATTTTCCATTTCCCACACAATGTATGAGAAACTCAAAAGTATTCAGGAAGTATATCAGTATATTGGAAAAATACTTTAAATTGGCTAGAAGCCTAGAATTCTACATCGTTTAGAGGTCAAGCCTTCCAGTTCATCATGAAAACTGCCTGGGAATAGTTTTAAGTGTGATACTATGCAGTACTTTAAAATTGTGAAAACATTTCATAAAAAAGGGCAACATTATAATCTTATGTTTTGCTAATGTTGCGGAAGATATTCAAATGAAATTTGGTTAAGGAAATTAACTTATTCATTAACTGAATGGATGGGTATGACTCTAAGACTGCCAAAATAAAATTGCTTTATCATTTCATCTGTATTTAATAGCCATATCTTAGTGAAAAAAACCCGAGCATAAATGTAAAGTTTAGGACGGCTAATGTCTAAATGCAGTGTGTGCTTGAAAGGAAGACCAGAATGATTCCATGTCTCTGACATTCTCTTTTTAAGTATACCATGGAATCAATTCACCCTAAAAAAATAAAATATGCACAACACTCTAATGATAGCAGAAGTGCAGATGAATTTTTCTTACATTAAAAATATGATCTGAAAAAACTTTAACTAAGCCTCACAATAACAACTCTGACAAAGTTAATGTCCCTGTGGGCTGTTTTTTCCTTGATTACATAGTGGACTTTAAGTGCAAATATGCAAAAACATAACATTATTTTTAACATCTTCTTCTGGAAGAAATGGGAATTTATTTACTTCTTAGTGCTCACAGGTAACTTCCCTTGTCTACAGGCATCTTCAAAATCAGAGTAAGATGCCATATATAGGAAACTGTGTTTCCATAAGGTAATGTTGGAAACAGATCCTCATGCAACCCCTTTATACTTTTACATTTTGCCCTTTGTATGACATAGATGAAACAGAATTTTTTGTGCCAGCGATAATAATCTTCCTTATTAGGAAGAAAATAGTATTTTTTCAACACAAGAGTACATTTGTCTGAACCAATTAACAAAATTTGAATGACAAAACTGTAGTATCTCTTAATGGTCTCTCCAAACGAGTGCATTAGTGTGTTTTATTTACATTTCTATAGGGCCATGTAAAGCCATTTCTCAGCTTTTTTATCCTTTCCAGAGAAGATATCTAATTGCCAAATTTAAAGAACATTTGGACAAGACCTAACCTTGAAGTTGCAATCTAAGCCTGAAATTAAAAAAAATGATTACATATAAGGTAGACTGATCAACCTAACTCACTTACCAAAAAATAAACTATTTAATATTCATTGTACAAAACTCTTACTGAAAGAAAATTATTTTTCCTGCTATCTTGATGAGAAGTGCAAATAACGATGTATAATTTTTGTGATAAACATATATAAAGACCAGAATTTAAAACATTTTAGTTTGGGTATTCAGTACCAGAGCAAGGAGCTGCAACACGGAACTGTAAATCTATTATCTCTCATCATCATTAGATTACAAATTATAGTCAAAAGAGAGATAGCATGACTGCTAATGCTACAAATTTTTTAATGGGCAATGGTCAACATGTGCTCTATATATATTAAATAACAGTATTGGGTTGACTGACAGTATCAAGCTGATTGGTTAAGTTTCAGGCAGTGTCATGGACTAGGAGTGATCTACACATTAACAAGATCAGCAGTGTCACATACAGAGGGACTACTAAGCGGTACGTCTCGCTGTGAATGATTAGTAGGATTGTCCATAATTAGGTGAGATTATATTTTCTATGGCACTTGCTGCTTTAAGAGGAAGAATTTATGATAAAATATTGACACTGTTGGGGCTACCCGAGACAGCACAGTGTCCAGCTGCAGATGTCCTTGGCTTCTGCTGCTGGAGGCAGGGGTCAGCTGCAACTAGCAGGGAAAGCTGTCAGCTGCAGCAAGGAGGAAAAGCTGTCAGCTGCAGCCTGCACAAAAAACCAGCTTCTTTGCAAGGAGCCCAAACAAAGGTGGTGTAAAAGCGTCGGCAGAGGCAAAGGACGAGAGAGGGGTCTCTGTGTAGGTTCCAGCTGGTTTATTGCCAGTGGAGGGTCCAGGGACAAAGACAAAGGAGTGAGACAGACTGCGGTGTTTTATATGGGGATGGAACAAGGGGAAACAACCAATGGGGATTGACTGAGAAGGAGGGGACAACAGGGGAATATCCAATAGGGATAACTTAAGGGAGGGAGTTACATGAACCAACCAATGGGGCATCGAAGAAGGGAGAACTTTCCAGAACTAATACATTGGCAATTAAGGAAAATGCATAAACATGAACTTATACATAAAACTGGGCAGAGCACTCCTGAACCAATAAACTTAAAACATGTAAACTAAGAACCACTACTACATGCGCACTTGCCGTGACCCATGGGTGGGAATCCGACCTCTGTGTTCTGGAGCCCTGTCCGTCAGTCCTCTGAATGCTCTGCTGCAATGGCCGCTGCCACATGCACTGCAGCCAAATATTCTAAATATTCTGACTTGTTTACTTTCAAATACTTTAATGCCAACTAATAAGTAGGGGTTTTTTTCATTGTGAATGACCCCTTTTTGCTTTCTGGATTTTTTTTTTTTTTTTTAATCTACATTCACATTTTCCATTTTCTTCCAGAGGAAAACCACTGATTGAGGCATCAAATAAGCTAATCAAAGAGACTAAAATCTTGCCATGTTTAAGTAGGCTGACTGATATATAAGTAAGTTACAATTTCACTGCTGCTCTTTTTGAGTAATTCCATCAGTAAGCACTTTCTGAAATAATTAAGAGAGGGGTCTTAAAATATTCGTCACATAATAACATACTTAATCATTACTGTTCTTCTCAACTCTTCCATTCCAGTATTTTATCATGCTACAGTGCAGTCTAAAAGTTCATGCAGGTTTCTAATCACATCCTAGCCCTAGTACTTGCAAGGAGAGACTGCAGACAAGTTCTGTGAGGTTATACACAAGGCATAGTATGATTTTTCCAAGGCCCTATTCCAACCGAGAGTGGAATCTGCAATAGAAAGCTGCATCTCTCAAAACCAAATCAAGTTTTTCATAAAATGTGTTCTACAACCCCTCTTAGAAATAGAAATTATTGTCTTTATACAACAGCAACACCAGTTGGAAACTTTGTACCTGTTTCTCAAGATGGGCTGTAACTATAAAGGGGAGAAAGGAAGAAGCTGATATGATGAGAGAAGCAAAATGATTGTAAAGAAGGGCCCTAGAAAAAGGAAGAAGAAAATAAAATAAAAATTGTATCAGTTGACAGTGAGAGGTTTAGTCAACATTCTTTATTTTTCTTTAGACAAACACAACAGCTAACACTCAAATATTTGCCACAGGACTATATCTGCAAGGAAAAAAAAGTTACATTTTTTTTTCTTTCATTAAACTATTTAAAACCTCAAATGAACATTTTCCTAAATTAATCTTGATTTTCTTCTGCCAGTTCTAATTTGAGAAGATGGCTCTAAAAATTGTGGAATATTTTAATGAATGGGAAAAATTCTACAGTAAAGCCCTTGAGACTTCTGAGAAATAATTTCAGTCTTACAAAGTGATAAGAATAATGAGAAAGGATGGCAAAAAAGCCATATGAAATCAGATTTTAAGAGAATATAAATCAGAATGTATTCTATTTTAATATTGCCTTAAGATTTATTTCTAGAATGTTTATGTTTAATATAAAATTGAAATGTTAAACTGCACAACAAAAATTATCAAACCTCTTTCTCTTGATAGAGTTTGGATTTTGAAAAAACAAAGAGTTTTTCTTTTTTCAAAGAAAAAGAGTTTGGATTTTGGTGTGATCTATCTTTTCAGCAAGGATACTCTATTTTAGAAAGCAATCATGCTGATCATCATCAACGCATTATATTCTTGATTAAAATTTTTGGGTTTAGTTTCTTATCTGAGAAATACTTTGAATCAATCTAAGTTCATCAGTGAATAGCAGAAACTGAATAAAGGCTAAGTGTACAATACAAATCAGATACAAGAGCCTTTCATCATTACAATGATGCTTTATTTAGAAATCTATTTTTAGTATTACTGTATCAAAGTCCTCAGGCAAGGTTGACATGAAAATTTACTTGAGATGAACAGAATTTCCAGCTAATGTCTGGAAATCAGCTAGTGAACATTTATGTTCAGGTCCCACATATTAACTGAGAGCTGAAGTGAAAAGCAAGTGAGTCCAGGCTAATCACCTGAAAAAATTGTCATCTTTTTTCTTAGATGAGAGATGCTTGAAATGAAAGCTAAAAATACACCAATGTACACATGCAATCAATGTACAAGGTGAAAAACACTTTTGATATCTACATGTATAAGAGAAAACTCTTTCCTTCTTTAGGAATTAAAAATAATTAACAAACTATTGTTTCCTGATGAAAACAAGATTAAAATATTAAAATAGATTTAGAGGTTAATGAAGGGAAATATATACATGTATATGTGTATATATATACATACATATGCATATACATATATATATATGTTTTGCAGTTGGGTTAGTGGAAGCATATAGTAATTCTGCACAATCTTACTGAAATCCTACTTTATACTGATATAAGAAATCTACTTTTTAATGCAAATTGGAATTCATACATTGCTAAATCATGCATGACAATATTACAGAATTGAAAATTTATAGAGATTACAAAAGTCAGTTCTGGTTTTCAGCCCTGGTGCTTTCACCACAGAGTATGAAAGCCATAAAAATTGCTCACACAATGAAAAGAGAAACCCACTGGAATATGGCTTATGCTGAGAGCAGGCACCCTTAAAAAACATTCTTGTTTTTCCAACATTCCTCTCATCTTTAAACTAACGTACTCAGTTCTGCCTTCATTTTTTCTGATAAAATAATTATATTAAGGATATTGTAATTGTTATCATTTTACAATCAGGATAAGACTATTAGCTAATATTTTAAATGTGGTATTTTAGAAAATTCAGCAAGATCTGTAGGAAAAAAATGCCAATATGTGCAAGACAGTCATTTATTTAATGCAGCTAGTTTTATTTATTCAATATAGACTTGAAATTTACTTACAAGCAGGAATTATTTTTGGTTTTCATTTGCAGAGTTATGCATATAAGAAAGGCTACGCCATCATTGTTCTAGTTGGGCTGCACTTTTGAATGTTATTTTGCAAACACCTCTGACTTGATGTCCATTGATTTGTGATTCCTTTTGGATCTCCAAGATGCACTTGAGGAATCCATCTTAACAGAGTGTACAAGCAAAAGGGTATTTCAACTAAAACTAATCCAAACTAAAAAACCCTGAAATGCATAGATTACAAATTCAAGGAACAGCACTCAACTAATGTGGAAGACAGACATAGTTTCCAGTTCAAATTTGAACCTTTTTCTTGAATCCTGAATTTTCCTATTCCAGCTCTGTGGTTGACATCATACAAACTGAGGTATATAAACAGGTTTCCTTTCAGATGAAAGTAAACTGGAAGATATATGACAGAAATTAATTTATTGTGCTTCAAATACCGGTAAATCCAACAGGCCAGACTAAACCTATACTAGAGCTGAAGTAAAATCCCCAACAGGCACTGTGGATTTTGGATCCTCACACCAACTGCTTCACTCTACGGCTTTGCTCCTATTACTCCCCAATGTTTATTATAAGGATGCAGTCAGAGTCACAAATATCCCTTTCTATCATTCTTATGAACCAGGTCTCACCTCTGCCATCTACTATCACAAGATCACAGAATCAACTAGGCTGGAAAAGACCTTTGAGGTCATCAAGTCCAACCTATGACCTAACATGACCTCATCAACTAGACCATGCCACTAAGTGCTGGATCCTCTCTTTTCTTAATACCATCAGAATCACTTGAGGCTTTTAGTTTCTAGTCAGCACTGAATTCAAAAATTCAAGTTTGGAGATTACAGATAGCAGCAAACAAAAATAAATGTACACTGACAGCACGTAAACACACAATTTTGCTTTTGGGGTTAAGCTTAAGTGATTACCAAATTTTCCACAGCCAGAAATCTCCAGTGTTTCAACTACTTCTCCTTTTGAAAGTTTAATCAGCACACTTTTTTTTACTTACTTCTAGTTAAGTTTAAGAGAAAATAAACCCATCAAAAAATAGTGCTTTCAGAATGCTAAAGAATGTAAAGGTCAAGATGAAGTGGTATCTGAGTAAAGGGGCGACACCAGCCCCTAAAAGCTGGTAACAATATAAGTAGAACATTTCAGTTTACTTTTTGTAAATAACTGTAAATAACAGCTCCAATTGCAGTTTTATCAGGTGCCTTCTTGAAAGCCTTTATTTAACATCTGCCAAAAGTAACTTTTTGCCCTTGAGGTTTTGTGCTTACAGGATGCTCTCTGGAATTACATGAGAATACTTTTTTTCCAGAAGCCTGGTTTTTTACAGTGATACAAATGCAAAGCCATTTCCATCCTCATTGACTTTTAATATTGATAACACCTACTTATTTTACACTATAAAATAGCAGTTTTACTTTACAATTGTGTTCTTAACGATGAATTGGACAATTACCTCCTGAACAATTTGTATCATTTTAGTCCTGATTCACATGCCAGAAAAGCAAGGTCAAGCACTAACCCTCAAATGATGAAAAGAAACAGCTGAGGATGAAAGTCCATTTGAAAGCACAAACCTGAGGCTAACATATTCGTTTCCCCTTAAAGGAAGTTTTATGGGTTTGAAAATTGCTGTGTAGCAGTGTCTAGTTGCTTGTAAATCCAAGCCTCAGAGACAAGCCATGCCAAAGAAAAGGAATTTCCAATATGGAGACAATAAGCAGATGTCAGGCTGCGCCTTTTTTTTTTTCCCTCAAATGTATTTCTAAAAGAAGATAAATCCTTTGAAGTTTAGGCTGATTAGAAAAATTAAGCTGTCAAAGTTCAAGCTGCTACTTAATTTTGCAAACCTCACTGTTGCATAACCTCAAACATTTTGATCTTTTTTAGCTGCTTTACACTGGGACTTTGAGCTTCTACTTCTTTTTATATAACTCAAATGTCACATAAAAGTGTATGTTTAAATATGGGGTTTTTTTCTAATTGCATACATACAAAAGTATGGGAAAGGTCTACATTTCCACAACATAACATTTTGCTCATTTTTTTAATGTGTGGGTGTTTGTGATCTGAATTCCACCCTTTTTTAGAGTTCTTCACACTACCTAAGAAAACCACATTTAAGGCTGCTCTTTCAGACGAACTGGTGTCCTGGTCATTATGGTCGTTATATGTCCCAATGCATATTTTCGGTTGGATGCTCCATACCTCATGCACTCAAATGGTATGTTCCTAATCTCATTGTGCCCCTCATTACTAACTCTCTGCATAATGTTCTAATGGTGAAGGGAATATTTTGCCACTAAAGTGGTTGTGTATTACTGCTATGTTGTTGTGCACAATTAAACAGCTGTTGCATCAGGAATGTTGCAAAGGTGACTGCGTTTTATTATGCTCAGTGAATACATTTTGTTGTATGCCTCTGTGATAAGGACAGCCATGAGACAAATTGTATGTCTCCTAACCTTCACTCTGCCCACCAATCCATCTCCTTAGAGCTATGTCTAGTTTATGTGAACTTTCTAACAAGGCTCAAAAAAGTATTTTGGAGAGGTATTCCTAGGCACAAAAACTTCCTCTCTGTAGTCTTACGTGAGAGGAATATTAAATAGACAGAATTCAGATTATTTTCAATCTACCTTCTGAAACCACACTCAACCAAAGGGCACATACTCAAAACAAAACAAAAAAACCAAACCTCTGTACAACCAAACACAGAATGATGACTTAAATCAAATTATATATATCTTAGCCTAGTGGAAACATTTCTTCCCTTACTGATTTTTGTCAGAAAGAAAAATTTCATATGACATGAAAAATCTAAAAAAGTACAAATACACTTGGGGCTTCTGTGAGGAATGAAAAACACACAGATTTTTGTAGAAGAAGCGATCTCTTCTTCATCCAATAACATACCAGTTCTCCTTTTAGTGATAAATTGTTATTAACCATTGATTAAGATAATTGCCCAAGACTATACCAAAGAGAGATTTGAAATCGAGGATGATGAGACAAGCACCTTTACTACCGACTCTACAGGAGGTGTACTAGTGTACAGAATGAAAATGACAATAAATACATGATCAGTGTAATTTGTTCTAGGCTGTTCCTATCACACGTGCAATAGAAAAGTGTATTCACTGATCATCATAAATACCCTCAACTGAGCTTCACAGACAGCTTTCTGTTTAAAAAAATATCCTTTACATATAAAATATATCAATAGTCATTGACATAGCTGCAGTGATTCTACAGATCAGTAAAATAATTTTGAAGATACAGTCTGTTCTTTAACAGAAGATGGAATGATAGTTAAATGTCGTTTTTCCTAGATGGGGATTCTCACCTCCTCCTGGAGTTAGATAAAACCGTATATCAACATATAATCCAAAAATTTTGTGAGTAAATCCAATCTCCAGTAAATCATTGGCAATGAAGCTTACAGAAATTCATAATTATTTAGGATTTTGTATTCTCATATAAGCCTTGTTGAATACAAGATTAAGAGTCCTGAGGTCCTGGTTTGGCTGGCAAAGCTATCAGAATAGCATCTCAAATGAATTGTTTTTCATCAGTCAACCTGTGCGATGTTTCAAAAATTGATGTTTACAAATAAACAGACTGAAATAAAAAACCTAACTCCTCCCTCAAACAGTAATATTTTTTCCATCTAGTAAATATTTTCCAAGTCATTCCTTCCCTTTCTTTGCAAAATGTGCCATAACTGGAATACATGACAGTGTAAGAGATGAGTTTGACTGAAGTAAGCCAATAAGCCCCTGCCCTGTATGTCACTGGAGGAGGATGAAAACTCTCAAGTTCCAGTACACTGAGAATGAAGGAGGCTTACTGAATTATATACGCAAATGAGTAACATAATCAGCACAGCACTTGATTTAATTTCTTACTAAACTCTGCTAACTAAAGACTGTCCCCAAACCCTTACTTTTGATGTGTTGCATAATTTTGCACTGAAAATACTTACTGCTCTGTTAAGGGGCAATTTATCACTCAGAGAGTCACTCTGGGTTCTGAGAGACATACTGTGTCAAGGATTTTTAGGAGCAATAGGAGATGTGATAGGTGAAATGGGTGCACAACTCATCCTTCTTAATGAGACATTAGGAGCCAGGGTCCACTGTGAAGGAATTTCTACATTCAACAACAGGAGCTCTTCCCAAGCTGGCTGTGCCAAGGACTGAAAGAATAGGTTACACTAATAGAATTCATTGATGTTTAGGAACCCAAAAAAGTGCTTGTCTTCCACACTGTTACAGGCATTTATGAGGTCTTTTACACATAATTAGTCAAGCATTCTGAACACCCAGGTGTGGCCAAGGTACAAATACTCTTCCCATGAACCTTTGCCTCTCTAGTGTTGTGTCTCATGAGAAGAATGCTAACTAGTCTGAAAGACCTTTGGGAAAAATGGAGTATGCAATGTAAGTGAAATAATGATAACACAACTACCACATTATTTAATATATCAGAAATATTTTATGGGCTCCTAATTTAAATCTCTCTCCATCAAAATATTTTCTTTGACGTAAAGAAGAGTGTTGTCTGAATCATAATGAACTATTTTTTGTTTTTCTACAAACATTTTTAAGACTGTAGTTTTACTTTTCTATTCCAAAGCTTCTTTTTTTCTTTTTCCCCAAAGAAACTTAGTTATTTTGTTAACGAACACATGCCTAAAGAAACAGAAATATTGACAGATGGAAGGACTTAACAGTAAGACACTTCTAAGAACTCTTCTTTCAATAGCATTGATATTTTCTCACTATTTTTTTTACTAAGTTTCCAATCTCTTCATATATCACATATGGGCTTAGTAGTTCAAGAGCTGTCTAGTATATGAAAAAAGGTAAAATAAAATAAAATCAAAACCATACACATTAAGAGCCTTCAATATTAGCATAATTCTGGGTGTTCAAACGTTGCTTCAAACGAACTGCAACAAAATTCACAAGCAAAATTCCGTTAAGCACAATATCATATTGTACTTTATGAAATCACTTTAATCAGTCTAAAATAATCCATATAAATGCTCATCCACTTGTAAATACTACTCAGCTCAAGAATATCAGACAAAAGAGAACATTTCAGTTGAAATGTCTCACTTTTCCTCACAGTTGCTAATAAGACATGAGAAAAGTATACTATAGAGAAGTGTAAATTGACTGTTATGCAGAATTTATCTGTAATTTAATATAAGAGCTATTCAAAGGCAAATCAACCGTAGGAAGTGGCAACTTATAGATTAGGACCCTTTTTCATAAAGTTATGTAAATGTGTGCTTATTGCAAATAAGAAAAAATAAATATAAGAAACTATAAGAAAACCTAAATAAGTCAGTGAAAACATCTACTGGACAGAAATTTAAACAGCTTGAACCCAGCTACAGATAAAAGGTTTTTCTCCCTAAAGGTATGAGCCTTTTCATCTTTATAAATACAACATTAGAGAGAAAAGAAAAACAGAATGCACCTTAATTACTTTTGGCCATATTAATTGCATGTTTAGTTTTTCTCATGTGACCAATTTCTTTGAGTTTAAAAGTAGAGTATTTAAAATACATGTATAAATCCAGTTTTTACCCCATTATATTTATAGGTAATTTGGGTGTAGGTAAGTACAGAATCACTAAATCCAAAGGAACTACATCACAGCTGAAATCAAAATAGAGTGTGCATTATGCACAGGATGAAGAATTTATAGTGAATGAATAAACAGCTAACAAAAATGAGAATTCAGAACTCTGAAGATGCCAGAGTCAGTAAATAATTTCTTTATGGTTCATTGTTTCCCTTTCCCCTGCTTTATGTAATACAATATATTGATGTACTTTAACCTTCTCTCCAGTGGGCTTCTTCTGGATCATCCTTATTGTCCTTCTGTTATCTAATATTATCCAAACATAATTTCTAGATTTGTTAGAAGAGTGCTTTTCCTGGCCTGCTGTATTACCTCTGAATTTCTTTACACTTAGAAAACATGGCACTTCTTAAACTAGCCACAGAATGAATATCAGGCTATTTAAAATAACAATGAAAATTTCTGGACAGAAAATTACAATGTTACTTTTCCACAACCAGTGTCAATTAGAGGAAATGCCGTCAAATTATTTCTTGTTGAAGAGCAGTTTCAAGCTGGGGTAGTAGAAAACGAATTGACATCAGCAGCAAATGAAAACCAGCTTCCATGTCTGATACAGTCCCTGGAACTCAAAAGGTTATCATAGATTCATAGAATTACAGAAAGGTTTTGGTTAGAAAGGAACTTTGAAAATTGCTTTGTTCCAATCCCCCTGTCATGGACAAGGGACAACTTCTATTAGACCAGGTTTCTCAAAGCCCCATCCAACCTGGCCTTAAACACTTCCAGAGATGGGACATCCACGACTTCTCTGGGCAACCTGTTCCAATATCTCACCACAGTCACAGTAAATAATTTCTTCCTGCTATCTCATATAAACCTATCCTCTTTCAGCTTAAAGCCATTCCCCCTTGTCCCATCACTTCATGCCCTTGTAAAAGGTCCTTCTCCAGCTTTCTTGTAAGCCCCCTTCAGGTACCAGAAGGCTGCTATAAGGTGTTCCAAAAGCCTTCTCTTCCCCAGGCTGAGCAAGCCCAGCTGTCTCAGCCTGTCTTCATAGCAGAGGTGCTCCATCTCTCTGATCTTCTTGCTGGGCTCTTCTGTTCTTGCACCAATAGGTCCATGTCCTTCCTGTGCTGGGGACCCCAGAGCTGGATGCAGTGCTCCAGGTGGGATCTCACCAGAGCAGAACAGAGGGGTGAATCCCCTCGCTCACCCTGCTGGCCGTGCTGCTTTGGGTGCAGCCCAGGACATAACTGGCTGGGCCATGCTGGGCTTCTCACCAGCCAACATTCCCAAGTCCTTCTCCTCAGGGCTCCTCTCGATCCTTTCTCTCCCCAGCCAGGATTTGTACTTGAGTTTGCATACATCCAGGTGCAGGACCTTGAACTTGGCCTTGTTGAGGTTTGGACAGGCCCACTTGTCAAGATTCTCAGTGTCCCTGATGCTAAGGCTTATACATTATAAAGCTGTTGTTGCAATGCAGCACTAAAAGGTTCTGTACTGATAGGTGAATTATCCTTACAAATGGATTAAAACTTTTCTAGTGCTCTGCACACTGAAAAATTTAGGACACATCAAATTAGAGCAGAGGCCAAAGCATGTACATGTAAGCAAAACTGAATATTTTTGTTCCACTTTCCACCCCATTCCTCATACAGATATTCAGCAATTCTTAGGTCCTGCAGCGTGTTTTTGCCTTGTTTAGTCTGATGTTTCAGGAAGGAGATAATTTCAGAAATACTAAATAGGATAAAGCATGACTGCTGAAGACAGGAAGATTTCATTATTAATTAGATTGTTTATAATTATGTTTAGAAATAGGGGAATAAAAATCTGAGAGGTTTTTCTAAATCTGTGGTGTACAGTATATATATTGACAAGAAGAAGATGTTCTTAATTGATTTTTAGAGTCAAGGTAATAATCTAGCCTCTGCAGGCAGGTCCTCACTCCTGAAAGATAACAAAAAAAAAAAAAAGGTCAAATCCCTGACGTGCCATATATAAAAAAAAAAACCCTAAGCAGTTGCATAGAGACTTTGTTTTCCAGATTTAAAATGTAGTAATTTCAGCACCATTTATGTGTTTACAGATAATTTAGAGTAACTGTTAAGCTTCTGTAACTCTTCAGGGACTTATATTAAGGCTGTTTCGTGGAAATTATTATGAAGCACTCAACAACATTTTACTTGTGCCTGCTACTCTTCTGATTATTGCCATTCTCCTCCTAAACTAAAGAGCAACAAACAACCCTTGAAGAGCTCGTGTTATTCTAGACAGCATAGGGTTTAAGAAGTTGCACCACCTGTCCATTTTGTCATTTCCACAGCTTGCTCTGAAAACTACTAAATAAATTATACTGAGGGAAAAAACACCTGAAATGTTATGCACCCATTTCAGAGTCTTAAGGACCAGGAGCAGAACCTTAGACACCAATCTTTCTTTAACCTTAACAGCCATCTAGACATCTTTGCTGTGCTATCCTCTAGTCTACTCAAAAACAGTATTTACTGCACTAACCCCATCATGATATATTCCATGTATCATGAAAGGCAGTAGCATTTCACTACATAATGCCAAAAAAAAAAAAGTTAATAATGATAATAAAACAGCCAAAAAAACTCTTATAATATTGCCTTGTTTGCATTCAGAAAACTGAAAATTCTTAACTATTTCCTAAATTCCTAAATTATTATATTGCTAAAATTCATATTTTAAGTACAACTGGTTAAAACAACAGTACTTTAATACCATTTGTGTATTGGTTATACTGTCCAATTAACCAAATCTCTTTGTTAGGACAGTCTAACCCTGTCATCTTGATCAAGCATCAGAGCAATAAGCAATAGGTCTTTGTGTAGGGCAAGTAATGTAAATATCTAGCTTTGTTGTTCAGTATCAGTATAATATAGTAAATATCTAGCTCAGTTGTTCAGTATATTTTTGAAAAAACTGCAAATTGTTTTGAGGGGTTTGAATGGCTGATTCTCATTATCCGAGTGGCTAGTCATATACACACATGAATCAGGTGAACAAGATGCTTAGAATTTTGCTGACTTCCTCAGAAATTTACAGATCACAGGGTTTTTTAAGCCCAAGTCTATGATATCAATGTCCATAGGGGAAGTTCTGGATTTTATTTCAGAAAATATCACACCTGGTCACATGCTCTGGGGTGCATAACGTCAAAGGCTAAAGGCTCCAGGAAAAAGTGAAGACTTGACAGTGGCTGCAAATCCTGATTAGAGAACTTTCTCTTATCTGCATCTCTGATCACTGCAGTGTAAGGAGAGGCTGTTAATGTAGATTGTTCTCTATATTCTTTATACTTAAGCCTTAGCTTAAAAATTTCTTTGCTTTCCTCTTCGGTTTGGCCCAGCTCATTCAGGTCTTGTCTCAGTGCTTCACTAGATCATTCAACTCTTCTTAACAAGCACATTAATAACATGAATGCTTTTCAAGGAGATCAAAACCATTTTTTTGCTGGCCCTTGTCTCTTTCAGGTATCTACTTTCTTTGTAGACTGATGGAATTTTTCATTAGTCTTCTTCACAGGCAAAAATTGAAATTATGTGCTGTTCACTTTCCTGACATATACTAGAGAAATGGCTTTTACTGCACGTTCTCATGGGAGCAATGTAGTAAAAAATCCTCTTTGGGGCTAACCTGTTTAAATTGGTCCTCAGAGCCTCTAGATATATTCCTACCGTTTGTATCTATAGACTTTCCATCCTTACCTTCTAAATAAAATTGAAAATATAACTTGTTTAATTTAGCTGAAGGCAAATTTAATGCTACAAAACTATTGACCTGAGAATTTAAATTTAAACCCTCTCATCAGAGAATAAGTACAAGATTTTTAGCAAAATCCTGCCTACAGGTTTAGCACGTGATAAATGGAGCAGAGTGTTCCAATCACTTTTTATGTTATGTGGATAATAATTCTCTGTGATCGATTTCCCCTCATTTATCTGTCTCCCTAATATGTGCATCCTGACTACTCTTTTTCTTGCATCTTTTGCTTAGATTCTTCATCTTCTCTATGGCACTTGGCTTCGGCACTATTAAAATTTATGGACTATAGAAAATTATTTCAGATTACACCCTCTCCTCAGTTTGCCACAACGATATGCATGAATATACATTCAAATGATTTATACTAAAAGGTTTCCTAAAATACCAGATTACATTCCCTACTCTGAAACATTGTCTCCCATTAATTTTTAAGGGAGGTTTTTCTTGAAGGTGTGACTATGATGTAACATTTGCTTCACTGTAGGCAAATTTGCAATATTAAAAAGAAAACAATTCATTACGGTAACATAGCTAAGGCTAAGAGGAAGAAAAAGAAGTCAGCAGATATAGATTTACTAAACTGAAGTACTATAACATTCATTTTTAAGGATGAAGGAGAAATCAAAATATGTATCTAAAATGATCATTAATAACATTTTATAATTCCATTTAAAAATCTAGGTCTCTAAAAGCTTACTCATCCAGTATCTGACATATTCTAAATTACAAATGTTTCTACGTACTTGAGAGCTGAAGAACATTTAGCTTACCATTGTGGTCAGAAAAATTAAAGAAATAACAGGAATTTGTCTTTTCTCTCACCAAAGAACAGCAAACCATTTGGAGTAGTAGACTTACATGAATCAGGGAATTAGGAATATAAGTAAGAAACTTGTTTTCTTCTGCTACGTTCTGACACTGACCTTCAAAGTAAGTGCAGCTCATCCCACAAGAGAATCATCAGCTAATTTTATGAGGCTACACCCCATTCCACCCTATTCCATTGTCAAGCCATTAACCAAAAATACTCAATAAAACTGCAAGACATCTTCAGAATATATTATCTCCTCATGTGGTACTACAAAAATGCTATTTGAATTTTGTGGTTACTTGTGGATTTCTCTTTTCCCGGCTACACTTAAGCTGTACATTAACCTGTTTATAAGGCAACTCTTTCTTGGGAACTCCGAGCATGTAGCTCCTTACAAAATTAGTTTTGCAAAGTCACCAAGGTCTTGCTGGTGCACTAATTGTTGGCTTTATGGGTATCTGTACCCTTGCTAGGAGTAGAAAAAATACCCATAAATAGCTCCGCAAAGCAAGAACTTGTACCTACGTTAATAAATAAAGCATTCACGGGCTTGTCTTAGGCTAGTTACAAAGAACTCAATTTACCATTTGGCTTCAGATTTTGATATTCAATCACAGCTTCATTACATGAATTACTAATACATTAAATCTCACAGTATATGTAAAGGGCTCTACCAAAAAATAAAAGTAACATTGCTAGAAGGCTACAGAAAAAAACATTAAGAGAGCAGGAGTTTAATGAGAAAACTCTAGTCCAAGTGGAAAATAGGTTCATTTTATAAAAATAAATTATTCTAACTACTTATTTAAAAAATAAACGAGATACAGTGGTACCAATAGATACAATAACATTCAGCAGAATATCCTCTGTAGACCAAGATGTTCATTGCGAGTGGTATGTCCTTACATCACTGGAAGAGAAAGACACGTTTGTGTTGTTTAAAAAACAACTAGTTGGACATGAACCACAGGCTGGGCTTTGCTTCAAAAGTTATTTTATTTGAATTAATAGCTGAATTATTCATGATATGGGAATTACCTGAAATTAGAGTTGATATTTAGGAAATTCACTTGGTGATCAAGTGTTCACTAACATATTTAATAGCAGCACTTTTTTATAGCTTTTAGAAAAGACTTCAAACATTATAACTTTGTTGAGAGCTATTCTAGTCAGGCCAGTTTTATGCTACCTTTTCAAATTCTCTTTCTCCATTTTGTTTTTAATGTTTATCATTTCTTCTAACACCTGGTCAATTTTTAAGTTGTCTTTTTATAACCAAGTATAGTGGATAGTCAGTCTGATTGGATGTTCAGAGAATCAAGTCAAATTTGTTTTCTTTATTTAACATTGAACTGCATCTGCTTACTTCATGAACAGGATAGATGATACATTTTGTTTTTCGTGGGTAAGAATAAAAAGCTAGCCCAAAATACAATTTGTCTTTAGCATGATTTGTTTATGCTTTTTCTTTATATGTGTGTGTGTGTGCTTTGGTTTGCTTGTTGCTTGTTTTAACCTCCCTCTATTGGACAGTGTGGCTGCCTAAAGACAAGTTTTTCAGTTCAATTGCAGCCAGCTTCCAGTGACTCAAAAGTATGAGTATACTCTGTGGCAATGCTTAGTTCTCAGTCTTGTTCTTCTTATTGCTTGCTACTACAAAAGATGCTTTATGACAGATTAAGGGAACTTTTTTCCTCTTCATGTACATTGAAGCTTTTTAGCTTCACTTTTGAAGTTGCAGCTGTTTCCTTGATCTTGGACACTTTGGCAGGTGCTTTCATACTTTTTATTAAGTCAACCTTCAAATTACCTTTCCCTTCAAAGTTTTGAAACTTCCATAGAGAAGGCAGCCCACTTTTGAAATTTTCAATGGAGGACAAAAAGCAGGACAAAATGATTAAAAATATTGTCACTGGGAAGCTCAAAGGAAGCTATTATTCAATGGCATCAAGCAAATGCTAAATTTGTTTCAGAATATGGATGATGATCAGACTTCAAAAGGTCTTCTGAAGATAAAACCCTCTAACTCTTCAAAAGATATATTTTAAAATGCAAACTTCTCCAGCATAACAGGTGATCCGAAAATGAAAACTCTCAGATTTTAAAAACATATATTATCTGAAGGGTTCCTAAATTAGTTCCTAGTGCAATTCCAATGGACATAGATTGGATGGAGTGTATATTTTAAAGAATAGATTCCAAAAAATGTTTTTACCATTTATTAGTCCATTAACATCTATGTGACTCTGTGGTACTGTATCATTCAGTTTTCCAAATCAAGATTGTTACGCAGTACTAATATTAGCAGAAGTGTGTGTAATAACATTTTGTTATCGTCAGTGTTTCATTATCAAGTTATGTGAATTCCTACAATAAATATACCAGGTTACTTTTATAACATTTATTTTATGTAAAACATATGACATTATGTTTTGCTCCTTAAGTCTTCATTAACTTAATTTCTTGCAGCCATTTCATATCTTTGTGTATCTTGACAGATGGTGCAGCAACGATAATTCCCCTCCACACTTCAAAATTTTGGCAAAATGTCTGTATATTTTGTAGTCACACTCTTCCATTTGAATCCAGGAATACTTGCAACAAGTAAGTCTGAGCAAGAGAGCAGAAGGGTGAAAAACTGAAAGAACAAGTGAGTGAAAGGATAAGGAAGCTAATAACCTTCAGACCATGGTCAAAGGTTCCTTTACACCTGAGCTTGAGCTTTTGGCATCTCTAAAATCTATAAGTCAAATCTAGTTCTAAATAGCCCTCACCTTCTAAAGTTTAAAGGACCTAGAAGCTTTGTTCTTATATTCTCCTGTCCTGAACTTTTAAGGACTATAATATCATTCTTAGTATTGCTAATTCTTAAAGTCAAAATGAATCTGAAGTGTGTGATCCATACACACAACTCTAAATCTGGCACTCCAGATTTCTATTTGCTGCCAACCTTCATAGGATTTATGTTGCAGTCCATTCCAGAGCAATGAGGGATTCAAACAATAAAATAGAAAGCTTCAATAAAAGCAGCCATCTTGAACCAGTGTATCATTAGAGCATAAATGAAGGTGCTTGAGAGACTTCTGTGCTCTTTTTTTTTTCCAAGCAGCATATTTTTAATGAAATTATATTCCAATTTTCAAATGAAAAGGGAAACTAATTGAATTTTAGGGAAAGCACTCGATGTCTCAGTATTGGTGATACTTTTCATTTTTATTCAGTTACACATTAGCTGACCCAAATTTCATAGGAATGACAGTTGTCCTTTTATTCCCACATTTGATTTTCTGGGTTGGTGGGCTCTACATCCCAAGAAGTATCAAAATTTCCTGGTTAAATTTCTATAATATAATATTAAAATAAGACATTTGGAAATAGAGAAATATGATGAGGTGGAAATACTTTGCAAAGTGTTAGGACTGTTTGAATCATCTGTGATTTTGGCAATCTGAAAGATAAAAAGTTCAGCAATTACTGTGATGTAAAAAACGCATAACAAAAAAAAAAAAGGATGCACAGAGTAATTTGCTCCATTCAGTGTAAAGTACACAACAAATAAACATGAGATCCACAGAAATTCATGTCTTAATCATCATAAATATTTTCTGCATCTAAATTAGCCTGCAGGCACATACATCTTTACATATGTTTTAACCATCATAATAACTATAATACTCTTGGTCTTCAAGATTCATTAAATAACTGTATGTATACATTACACTTATTGGTTACATACATTAGTTAAGAAATCTTTGAAAATCCTTATTTGATATATCAGTTTTCATTAAAAAATTTTGAAAGGTGCCTTTCCTCCAGAAAAACAAAAACCCAAACCCACAGGGTAATGTCAAATTATATTTTTCTGTTTCCCAGCTTCTCAGTTGAAGAGCTGTTTAAAAGAAAGTCGAAAAAATACTTATATTCTTGGAAGAGTAAACAGACAGCTAGACTTCCTGCCAAGTGAAGGGAATATGGGTGTATTTAGTGATTGTACACACTTGCAGGGGCCTAAGTCGTCTTGTGTAAGCACCACGCAAGCATAATTTTACAGGTGGATGAAAAACTAAAGCTACACATTCATTAAACCTGATCCCATCAAAGCTAGGAAACAGAGCATGACTTTTTGCTGAGTTTTGTTTTTTCAATGAAGGAACCTATTCAGGTATCGAATGGATTCCTTGTTGCTTGAACTCTAAAATCCAGAACAGTGCATCTTCCTCATAAATGTCCTATTCTTGCAGGAAAAAAAAGTTCAAAGTTTTTAAAATTAGGTAGTAAAATTACGAGTACTGTAGGAGGTAGGGGCAAAGATGTCTTCAGGAAGGGTATCCCTATCCAGAACTAAAGACACATAACCAGCCTGGGCAACTCAGTATTAAAGGAACATGGGAAATAAAGGTGTTATATTGTTCTCCCCATGGCAAACACTAACACATAAATGCATAAAAATAGGATATGTCGTTCCTTCTCAAAGTTTAAATTAATCTTTCAGTCAAAAAATTAAATACCACTATTCAAATATGTTTCCTGATGTATTACTGTGGCTGTATTCTCCATGCAACTCTTCTCCTTTATTGGCTGTATTTCTCCTCAGACTCTACTTCTCTTCTTGTGCAGACAGCCTTCCCTGGACCAGAGCAGTGGTGCAGTACAAAAGCTGTTACCTGGCACCCCCTTCACCAGTTCATAGTCATAGCATTTCCACTACATCTTTACTTTTCTCCCACAGGTTTTCCTCTAAGTCATGTTGGGTTTATTCATTTTTATCTCATTTATTCTTAATATTATTTTACAACAGTGTTTGGGTTTTTCTATCTGCTAGGAAGTCCTAGAGGAAAGAGAATGATATTGCTCAATTTTACTGCAATTCTTGCACATCAAAAATAAAAGAAATCTTTATTTAGCTGTATTAGAGATGAGAAGTCTTTTCTCCAATGTCTAGCAATTGCAAATCATTCAAATACCTTGAGGAAGTTTGATTTCTCTCTACATTTTAATTAATTGACAACAAAAATTTTTACTAGACAATTTTTATGTAATGGCAGGTATCTGCAACAAGAGAATCAAGTAATTAATCAGTGGTGAGTTGGTTCTGAAAAGGAAAAAAATTTTATCAACCCCTAATTCTTCTCAGGACTAAATGTATACTTGGATATTTCTCATCTCCTTGTGTGACAATACACCTGGGACAGGCATCCTACAGGTGCCTCACTTCCCTTTTACTCATCTTCAATTAGTTTCAAAGAATGTTGCTAATATTCAGGCTCGTATAGTCTTATTTCTGTACTACTTGATAAAGCCCTAATTAACAGCCCTTTCCCAGCCTTTTTGTATGCTTCTGAAGGTCCTTTTGCTGCTTGCTAATCTGTTAAACCCTACACTGAGTTTCACTTAATAGTGAACCTAAATTTCTGGTGTACTTTGGCACACAGCACAGAATGTCCTCAGTGACCTTTCATTTTCCTGACAGCTACAACAGCCAACAAAATTCCAACAAGAAGCAAAGAGCAGTAGGGAAGATAGCTTTCTTGACATAAACACAATGAATAAGACCAGAAAAGCACACGGTAAAGTGTTGGCATTGACCTTTCAGGAGAGTTAATATTTGTAAAACCAGAAATTTCGAGTTTGTTCTGAGGGGGAGGAGGTGAGATTTTGGGTGTGTGGTGCCAAAACCTCTGGTGCACGTAAGACAGAGAGGGTGACACAAGCCAGGCTTAGAGCCAGATAAGAAGCAGACCCTGCAGAGACAGAAGAGTGCTTTTAATCATGCCCGTTGTCCTCCCTTACACCCTACCCTCTGGGAAGGTCACATTCACACCGGGCATCAGGACATTCACATTCACACATAGGCCTAATAATAAAACCCAAAAAAGACCTCATCACCTGCTCTCCATTGCAACCAAATTGTTCTAAAATAAACCTTACTTATATACATACTTATAAACACTGATCATTCTGTGTCGTTTCACTCTGATCCACCCCAAGGGATCTCTTAACAAGAACCTGGGTTACCCTTGTCTTCAGGGGTGGATCATAACAAGCAGACTCCCTCAGTAATATGTTAAAACATGCTGAGCCAGCCTAGCAGCAGAGACAAGGCCTGTGCATGCTCTTCCCATAACATTTTGTACATTTCTTGCCATATGTGACGCAGCAACAATGTCAAAGTCTTGCAAGGTCTAACCATGCTGTAGCCACTGAGTCTGTGACTGGACTGCCACCACCCTTCACCCCCTGCACCCCATCCAAGAGCTTGGCAACTGCCCTCCTAGTTCTCCCAGCACCCCACAAGCACCCCTTTGCCAGCTTGGGCAGAAAGCTCCTGAAAAGCCTGCTCGACATTCAACATCCAAGAGCAAAGCTGTGCACTCTGTTTCCACATGAGCAACTGCAGACACTGTAAGACAAGCTCTACCACGGGGACCTCACAGACATGGTGTTTGGCAGTGACAAATCTGTTGAGTTCGCAAGTGGTCCATATGTAAGGTCTTCTTGTGTTAGCTCTGCTATGAATTAACTACTTCTCTCTTCACTTTTGCAGATACAGGATGGATGTTAATAGTAAAAGCCACACCTTTCTGTAGCCAATACCATTTTTTCTAAATTTGTTTTCCATGAGAAAAAAACCCCCAGAACAAATCAAACCGCTATACACGGGCTCTGCATTCTTTTCAATAGGAATATGTCTCAATGGAATTAGCGGATGAAGATCCATGTGGCAGCAAAAATGCAAGAGTTTTTGATGTGTTAGAAACCACAGAACTGCCTGTGAATTGTTGCACAGAAATTAAGGCTTCTGTCTTTCTGACAACAGTCATTCATGTAAGTTGTGTACCCAGGTCTCACTGTTGGAGTCAGCCGTGTTTAATATCTTTATCAGTGATCTGGAGCAGGGGATCAAAGTCACCCTCAGTTAGTTTGCAAGCTGGGTGGGAGTGTTGATTGGCTGGAGGGTAGGAAGGCTCAAAAGAGGGATCTGGACAGGCTGGATCAATTAGCTGAGGCCAATTGCATGTGTTTCAACAAGGCAAAGTGCCTGGTTCTTGGGTCACAACAACCCCATGCAGTGCTACAGGCTGGGGGCAGAGTGTCTAGAAAGCTGCCCCACAGAAAGGGATCTGGGAGTGCTGGTTGACAGGGTTGAACATGAGCCTATATCAACAATACCATGGCCAGTAGAACCAGAGCAGTGATTGTCCCCCTGTACTGGGTAGTGGTGAGACCACACCTCAAATCGTGTGTTCAGTTTTGTGCCCCTCACTACAAGAAAGACATTGAGGAGCTGCAGCGTGTCCGGAGAAGAGCAACAGAGCTGGTGAAGGATCTGGAGCACAAGTCTGATGAGGAGAAGCTGAGGAAGCTGGGGTTGTTTAGCTTGTAGGAAAGGAGGCTCAGGGGGGACCTTATCACTTTCTACAGTTACATAAAAGAGGTTGTCGTGCGGTGGGGGTTTGTCTCCCAAATAACCGGCAATATGATAAGAGGAAATGCCTTCAAGTTGCACTGGGGAGGTTTTAGGAAAAATTTCTACACCTAAAAGGTAGTCAGACATTGGAACCAGCTGCCCAGGGAAGTGGTTGAATCAACATCCCTGGAGGTATTCAAAACTCATGTAGATTTAGGGACATGGTTTAGAGATGGACTTGACAGTGTTGTGTTAACAGTTGGACTTGATGATCTCAATAGGTCTTTTCCAACTTTAACGATTCTATGATTCAAGGAAAAACACCTGCAGAATGTTCCTGTAGTCTCCTTCCTGCCCTCTTCCCTACAGAGGTTTCCTTTTATCATTCCCAAAGCTGCCAAGTTTCTGTGGAAATGATCATGTTTGACAGTTCTGGGGTTAAGAATAATATCTTGTGGTCTCACGTCCCAGTAGACACACACTAAGCAATTTATCATGGCCCACACAGCAGGGTTATACTATCTCATATTAAATGCAAGACCTTTATCTAGATGCGTGATCCTATGTGTGGTTAGTGAATTCAGTTTCAATTACCATGTATTTATTCACCTCTTTGTTTCAGTGTTAATCCTCCACATCAGATTGCTTTGCTAAATATTGTTATACAAATGCCACTTTATGCTAACTAATATGAAAGATTTCAGCTATTGTTTATTTATTAATTCAAGCAAAATGCTTGTTAATAAGACAGAAACAGGGCAGGGGGATAGAGAAGAGAAAACAAATCCAAAACTTGCATTAGACTTGCAAATTATTTCTGTAGATTGTCAACTTTTGTACGTGGAAATTAATGGTTTGTAGCAAAGCTAGTTATTTCCTCTTAGGATAAATCATTTATTGGAGACTAGTTATAAATAAAAAATAACTGATACAATAAAAGTGTTAATAAATACACCAAAATTACCATTTTTTTGTGCATTACAAAAAAATGCCCAAAAACATAGCTTGCGGTACTGATTATCTAAATTTTCACTGGTTTGTATAGTATAGTGTCAGTGTAGTGACTTGGCTGCTGTTGCTGGGATATGTAAAGAAGTTAGTGATGTATTGTGTTTATTGCATGCAAATCCTAAGGGGTTTTCCCTGTTTCTTGCTCTTTATTTCTACCATCCTATCTTTTTATGTGCACAAATATGATATGTATGTGTGTATACATACACACAGACACACTTCTGAACTGCGGAGTTTGTCTATATGAAGCTTATGGTTATGGTTTGGCACAGATACTTCCTGACATTTGCACCTGACTGGTGCAGCTCTTCTTCTCTGCTGCTCCTTTTTTAAGACAAAAACCAGGAGGGAATGATGAGGAATGCACAGAGCTGACAGCAGAAGATTGTCTCCTTTAACAGAACGGACTCAGAGGTAGAAGATGGCTACTCAGAAGGGCATACAAATTCTTTCCTTCTTCTTTGCACTCCAGAGAGGTTATTAACAGTCAGATCACATACAGCATAGATTCCCATTAACTATTTATAAGAGAAGAAGAGGACAATGAGAACAATCTTGAAGCCTTAGCATAAAAGTTTATAGTATGAAAAAAGTGGTGATTTGCAAAAGAGGGAATTTCAAGGCCTTGAAAGACCAGACAAACTCTAAGGAACATTCAAATGCAGCAAAGAAATGCAGTCTGTAAACAAACATAGAAATCCAAGGATCCTTATCTTCCTGCCAGTCAGGACTACTCAGTATTACAGCCATGTCAGTAAAACATATCCCTACGTTTAGTTGAACAAAAAGACAGGACATGTCCACTTGATGAGCAAGGGAAAATATAACGAAAAACCTCTCTATCTTCTGGCAAGGCATGCTACATTATCTACCCATGCATGCAAAAAAACAATCCACCTGTATAACTAGTAACTACACTGTGTTCCTACCCATTTTCAAGGAATTTTTCCCTGAAAATAAGGCTGAATTTATTCTTCTTTGTGTTTTCTGGATTGCAAATTTATTTAAATTTATTGGTTTTCCTTTGAGCCTCTTGGCTGTGTTGCAGCTCCTAAACTAACTTCTTCTAGAATGCCTGTTGTTAAGACAGGTGGATCCTATTTACTGATGTCCTTAATTACACAATTGTATAGCAGAGATCCTTTGTCTTACTTACATAAATGGAGAAACAGTGTTATTACAGTCCCACAACAAGGATTTTACTGTGGCTTTCAGGTAACTGCCTTCACCAAATGAAGCTGCATCACAATTACAAAAATAGAATTTTTTTAAAAGAAGAACCAGACCATGTAGTAATTTTCTATTAGTATACATGCACTCGGGTATGAAAATTCAACTCATAAAATTTCTGTGTGCTTACCTCTAGCCAGAACATCTTACTTCCAGGGAGGACTGATCACTCACCAGTATCACCGTGGTTTCTTTTATCTCTGTGTCTCTTTTTTTTCTGTCTGAGTTTCTCAGTCAGTTACAACAAATCACAGATTTCAGTATAAGCCAGGAAAACTTCAGATATATTTACTTTAGGTTTTGCTCATTTCTAAAGTTAACACTTTAGATTTGACTTTTGGTAGTGAAGATGTCGCTACAGTGCCTTTATCCTATTGTTTTTTATTCTATTGGCGTTTTAAACTAAGAAAAAAAATCTGCTATATTCAAGTATATTTTATCACAGGGAACCTTCTAGTCAAATGCTCCAGACTAGAGCAGCATTCTATTGTTCAGGTTCTCATTTGGAAGGGAGAATTAAGAAAATATCTATGAGAAAAGACAGAGAAATTAAGGGATCAGGAAACTGACTAAATGCTGAGAATACTGATAGATTGACAAATCAGTGGCATCTTGCATGAAATTAGAACAAAGGGCCTAGAGCAAAAACAGTGAGATAAAGGACACTGGAAAGGCATCTCCAATCTTGCCATCAGTGTTACGTGGCAGAAAAATCTAAAGCCTGCTTTTAGTCTGTGGGCCTATAGGTTAGTTCTGAATGTTTGAAATGATGAGGCCACTATGACCATCTTTTTCTCTAGTGTTCAAACTTTCAAAAAGTTTAACATTTTAGCACTGTTTTTACTTGTTCTGTTTATGTTAATCATCTTAACACCCTTCTCCTTCCACGTCCTTAACTGAGAACACTGTCCCAAGGCCTGAATGTTGTATGCGTGTAGACTCCAAAGAACAACCTGCATAAACCACTGTTATGTGTACCTCTCCCCTACATACACTGAAATGAGCAATATTCCTTGTTCAGCTCTATAGCATAATATTTAATTGAAGTCATGAAGGCAAATTCTACCCATGCAGTGAAATTGCAATATGGCAATTTGAATCATTAGCTTATATCAATATAATTGAAAATGGAGGGTTAAACATGTTTCTAATAACAGGCTAAATGTAGAATAGGAAGCAGAAAGCAAGGATATGAAAATAACAAGGATATGCAGTTGTCAACTACAGTAAGGAGAAGAGTGTAGAGAGGTTCAAGTAATAAGGTTGGTAGCCAAATTCTGTTTAAATGACTGTGTTGACTACAGGGGAAGGAGAAAAGGTGTTTAAAAGTTTTTGCAATTGGTATTGAGTTTTTTTAGTTCATTTTATTTAATCAGGAGGACCTCTGAGTCAGTCATATATCTGAGTATTGAACAATTTTTTTTCATGTGTACATAGGTCAACAATCTTTCAATGACTATCTGTAGATCAAAAACAGCTTGAGCTGGCACCTCAGTACACAATGTTCAGAAGCAACCACCAAACTAAATCTTCTTCTCCACTTAAACAAAGATCACTGATCTGTGTATATATTAGTTATGTTTTAGCTTTAGGCATTAAAAAAAATTACTTTTACAGAACTAGTACTTATGGAATTGATCTGAGGAAATGGCAAGAAACTCAGCTGTGGCATGATTTTCAGAAATCCTGCAAGCTTATAATCGATTCAACACCTTTTATAGACAGTGGCCTCTGGGTATGAAATACTGTAAAGAGCAAACAGTTCTTTCTAAGATTGATTTTTCAGAAAAAAGTTGATGTCCTGAGAACCCTGCATAATCACCAAGCAAATAATTTATTTGATGTATTAATCCCTGCCTACTGGCTTCTTAGAATTTACCAACCGTTTTGTACTATTTGCAACTTACACAATAGCAATGGTTTGGATTATAGTCTTCCTAAAAGTTTGAGCTAACTGAAAAGCATCAAAAATAAAGTGGCATGTGTCTTAAAATATCTATGACACTTTCTGCCTCAAATCCTTCAAATTGTGTCTTCTACATATAATTTCTGGAGCCAGTAATGTCATGGAAGATTAAATACTTGGATTTCTGGGAATGAATTTAAGATCTCAAAGAAGCAAGGTGCCTACAGACCACAATTATGATTATACATTTGGTTGAGTACCCACACAAGCAAACCACAATCTTCATTTCTATACCAGGTGTACTGTATTATATCTCTGCAGTACATCTGCTCCTCTTTTTATTTTCTTACTGCAGTTAGTTCTACGCCATTAGAACTTGGGCTTTGTTAAGAACAGCATTTGGGACCTGGACAAACTTCTAGAAAAAAAAAATCAAACAGAAATAGATGGTGCTACAGTTTAGATTAAATAGATATAATTCTTCCTCTTACAGCTTTAATACAAGCATGAATAATTATTTTTGTGGTTTAACTTATTACATATATCTGTACCACAAAAGAGATACATAAATGACAGTGACAATGGAATTTCCAGTGACACAATAGTATTTCTAATTGTTTCTGATATAATATGCAATTTTAAAATGATTTTAAAATTTTAAATTTTAAATTTTTGATGACTGTCAAAATAAGCTTAAAGGTCAGAACTCTTCTCCTTCAGAAGAAGGAGCTCTGTAGAGAAAGGAAGGAAGGACACCTTAAAAATTCCAACATCTAATTTGATTTTCAATTCTTATTAAAAAAGTGTTTCTTTTCATTATTCATTTTTGCAGGCTCCTGAGATTGCTTTTCAAATTTCTAAAGAAGCAGTTCTGGAATTCAAAAAAGACTATACAACATCTAAAAATAATAGAAAGCATTCAGTTTTACAGTAATTCCAATAATTTAGTAATCAGCTTTGCCAACCTCAATTTAAATTAGTTTAGTTGTGAAGGAGGTTTTTTCTCCCCCTTGGTCCTATCAAAATAAGTCCCAGTTTTCTTTAAATGAATCTTGCTGATAATACATATATCTGTCATGCCATTCCCTTTGAGTGCTTGGGGAAATAAAAATTCATAGCAATTGATTGCCCTGTGTAGCCATGGCTCCAGATGCCCTTTCAAATATTCATAAAGATCTTAAAGGGGTCCCTGTGGATCCCATTTGTCTGCTGTATATTTATATATCACTCCAGTCTTCAGGAAAATTGTCAAACAAAAGTCACTTTTGCAGCTAGGTATTATTGACTCTTTCTACCTTGTAGAATTTTGTATTCTCATGCTGTGTACTGTGAGTGAAAAACGGAACAAGATGAAGAAATGTTTACGAATATCATAGACCAAATATTAAGAGTTCTTCATTAAAGTTGGGGGCTTGAAAACTCTAGCTGATCATAAATGGATGAAATGAAAGGACATAAATGTTGAAATTGGAGTCAAATGGAGCAAAAGCTGAGATAAAAATAAAGGACAAAAATGTCACATTTGTACTCAAATTCAGACCACTAAATTCAGAGCTACACGCCTGATGAGCATTCAAAACTTCACACTGAGGTTGATGTAAAGATTGAGTGCAAATGTAAAGTAGTTTCTTAAAGTTTAACCCTCTCTTAAAAAATATTTTCATGGTATTAAGTGTGTGAAACATATCCCAATCAACTGGCAATTTAAGGGATCTTCCTCTCCTCCCCCTCTCCCTAGTAAGTTATCCATTTTTGGAATCTGAAGAAAGTTGAGAGCAACTTCTTATCCCTTCTGTAAATGTCTTTGTCTTATCTGTTCTGTTCAAAAAGTCATGGAGCAGAAGTTGCTCATCCAATCTCATAGAAACATCCATACCAGTTTGCTGTAAGAAATTCTGGCCACACAACAATTCAGGAGTTAGCAGACTAACAGCAGAATAGCAGTTTCTATTTCTATCTTTCAAACTTAATGAGATTTTCAGCTTCTATTTGCTTCTGAGTTTTATAGAATATTTCCAAACTGTGTTTAAAAAAATGTTCTGAGTGGAAACTCAGAGTGCTCCCTGAAGTCTCGAATCCTTACCCTGTTCTGCAGCAGCTGCAATGAACTTGAACAGGCCATCACTGTTGACATTGCTCCCATATCCTTGCTCCAGCAGAGCATGACAACAGGAGTGCAACAGAGAGCCAGAACTTGGTCAGGAAATGTCTGTTGTCTGTCACCAGTTGTTCCCATTCTGCTGCTTAGGTAATGACTGCAGTTCAGAGTCCAGGAGTTAATTAGAAATGTAGAAGCTCTGGTATCACCTATGAAGTAATAACATATGCTAAGATAATGTCAATAATATAGAACACTAGTGAAAGGCAATTATGTGTCATGACACCTGTCACAAATTTGTACCATCTAGAGCTATGAGTTGAAACATAAAATTTTAAGTACATCACCATCAGTATACATTAGGATAGACATTCAAAGATTTATTCCAAGACATAGTGTTGTTATCCAACCAATTGTGCAAGCTTTTGCCAAGTAATTTTTCACAATCTTCAAAAATACACTGACAAACATGATTTATGGAACAGACTTCAAAAAATGTCAGTAGAAGAAATGAGATTATTTGAAATAAAAGAAAAGAAAGAAAGGAGTGATTTGGTTTTAATTCAAGTGACTAGAAGAGAAAAAAAAACCCAAATCAACAGTGTAGATGCCACTAAGTCCTATGATATTGTACAAAAGGATTTAAGGACACAATCAGTATGTAAAGGGATGCACTTATTTCCCCTTAAAAAGCAGCTGTTTGCTTATGTAGTATCTTTCCCAGTTGAAATCAGGACGCAAACCAGCAGGAAGTGAATGTTCACCATGGACAGTTTACTCTGCTCTTGATGGATTGGATGAATCCACAATCTCTGGCAGTCAGTTGTCTCTCACAAACTCACAGGGAAAAAAATGAAGGAAACAAATGTAACACTATGGGGTTAATTTAAAACCCAAAAAATATGGAAATAAAGACACAAGTCTCTCTCCATAGTGTATGAAAAAGAGCAGGAGGCCACCATATGGGCTGCAAAACATTCTGTAGAATGATTTCATTAAAATAAATTAAAGTATCTCCTCTAAGCGCTATTGATTATGTGAGTTTTGTCAGATAGTCCATATAGCATTTGCAAAGAAATGGAAGACAAAAGGCCAACAATAAGCATGAGTCATTATCTTTTTATGTGTTGAGTATGCTAATACCCCCATCTGTTACCTTAGTAGGCAAAATCCATTTGCTGAAGCCAAGGAAGACTTATTTCTTACGGTTAAGACTATCAAATATGAATGAAGAGAAAGTGGAAAAGCTTGTCCTGAATGTACTGGATAACATCAAGGGCTTGGAAATTCTCTTGCAAGTGGTACCTGTAGTACTGAAATTTTCAGTAAAGATTCTGGGATACATGCTACAGGAGTCAGGAGTTAGTGTTTATGGTCCAGTTCATAATCCAATGTGAAGTCAAATGGAAAAATGTCTCCTCCTAATGCAAATTTTAATGGTATTGTCTGTCTTAGTTTCAACACAATGTCAATGATTCTTTGCAATGTATGTATGTACAAAATAATTAATTTTTAAGTGTGATGGAAAGGGATTTGATAAATGGCAAGAAAAGAGACAATACAGAATAATCTTCACATTTGATAGATTTTGGCAGACAGAAGAAAAGTCCAGTCTTCTGCATTTTAGGCTGTAGCTCCCCATATCTTCTCTTACTTCTCCCTTTTTATTTTGCAGAAATAAAAATACTTCTAATGAAACATTTGTTAGGTGTTGAGTTGACCTTTTTCGGCTCCCAGGTGCCTGCCAAATAACTAGTATCATTCCTCCTTCTTTGAAGGATAGGGGAAAAATGCTATGTAAAGCTCATGGATTAAGATAAGGATGGGGAGAGCCCTTACCAGTTACTGTCATGGCAAAATAATCTTGCCTTGGAGAAAACTCAGTGAAACACTGGAACAGGTCGCCCAGGGAGGTGGTGGGTGCCCCGTTCCTGGAAACAATCAAGGTAAGGTTGAACAGGACTCTGACCAACCTGATCCAGTTGAACACGTCCCTGTTCATTTTAGTGGTCCCTTCCAACACAAATAATTCTGTGATTATATTATAAGATTAATGTAATTGATTACCAATTTAAAAAGGTATGATAATAAGAACTAAGATCAAATCTAAAAAAAACCTTCTCCTTCTCTTTATTTCTTTCCAGGCTCAAATCCACTCCAAGATTTCCTACCTTCTCTTCCCCAGTAATGCATGGGGATGGGGAACAGGGACTATGGTCAGTTTATAATGTTTTCTCAGCCACTCCTTTCTCCTCCTACTCTTCCCTTCCTGCAGCATGGGGTCCCACCCACAGGAGACAGTGCTTCATAAACTGCTCCCATGTGGGTCCTCTTCTAGGGGTACAACCCTTCAGGAACAGTCTGTTCCAGAATGACTTCCCACAGGATCACAGGTCCTGCCAGCAAACCTGCTCCAGCACGGGTTCCTCATCACAGGGCGGCAGCTTCCCGCGGTGTCACAGCCTCTTTCAGGCTGTGAAGCTTCCAGTGTGGGGTTCTCCCTGGACTGCAGGTGGATTTGTGCTGCAGCACGGACCTCCATGGGCTGCAGGGGCACAGCTGCCTCATCATGGGCTGCCTATGGGCTGCAGGTCAATCTCTGCTCTGATGCCTGAAGCACCTCCTGCACCTCCTTCTTCACTGATCTTGTCTGCAGGGAGATTACCCTCACATATTCTCTTTCCTCTCTCCCAGCTGCTGTTTCACAGCAGGTTTTACCCTTTCTTATACATGTTATTACATGTAACTCTATTACATGTAGTACATCACTGAAGGGCTCAGCTCTGGCCGGTGTGGGTCTGTCTTAGAGTATAAGCCAACTAGAACAGGCTCTGTCCAACATGAGGGCAGCTCCTGGTGTCTTCTCACAGAAGCCACCCCTGCAGCTTTCTGCTATTGAAACCTTGCCACACAAACAAAAACAGTTAATGTGATGTGACTATGTGACACTCAGCAGCTGGAGGGAAACTGAATTTTCATTTGGGTTAAAATATTCAGAAAAAAACCTAACAGTGATTATTGTGCCATTCTGCTTTGCACTGGTGTGTCCTCACCTTCAGTCCTGTGTGCAGTTTTGGCCACCACAATATAAGAAAGTTATTAAACTATTAGAGAGTGTCCAAAGGGGGGCAAAAAATATGGTGAAGGGCCTTGAGGGGAAGCTGCATGAGGAATGACTTAACTTGGTCTGTTCAGCCTAGAGTAGAGGAGACTGAGGGGAGCCCTCATTGTGCACTAAAACTGCCTCACAAGGGGAAGAGGAGGGGCAGACACTGATCTTTTCTCTGTCGTGCCCAGGGACAAGACTCAAGGGAATGGTGTGAAGTGTCAGGGGAAGTTTAGTTTGGATAATAGGAAAAGATTCTTCACCAAAAGTGGGGTTGGGCACTGAAACAGTCTCCCCACGCCAAGTGGTCACCGCAAGCCTGACAGAGTTCAAGAAGCCTTTGGCAATGCTCTCAGGCACACGGTGTGACTCTGGGGGATGGTGCTGTGCAGGGCCAGGAGTTGGACTCAATAGTCCTTGTGAGTCTTTTTACTTGTCATTTTCTTGTCATTTTCTGAGATTCTGTGATTCTGTATATCAGACCACAAGTACATGTGTAAATAAATTCACATTGAAATACATTCTTATTCCATTTCTCAACTTCTGCTTTTCAAAACAGAAAAAATGTTTAGATAAAATTTTATTCAAATAAATTATGAGAGAAAGAAAAATATGAAATTGGTTATTCAAATTCCTTTGTTTCTACTGAGAAATTAATCTAATTAATTAATTATTGAGGTTAATCAATATTCTTTGAAATCAGATTTTATTATTGTATGCAAATACATTGCGCTATCCAAAAATGGAAAGAAAAATAAAAATTGGCTGTATCTTTTATATATACTTAACAGTGTCAGCTTGAGCTAGTCTAACATTATTTTGAAACACTAGGCAAGTAAAAATGAATGTTTAATCAATTAATGTGATTTGTTCGATTTAATTGCACCACTGATGGTCCTTAGTATTTCCTGCTGTGCTGGTACAGATATTTTAGACAAGTTCCATGAAATCAATGAAAGGATTGTAAGGTTATGGTGAGTTCATGAGCAGACTTCTTAGCCCATTAGCTTGTTGTGGCTCATTCTTTTGTGACTATAAAATTTGCTTGTAATGGTATGTAAAAATCTATTGGTTTGCTAGGCAAGCTGATTTAAAGTATTTCCTTGAAGTAGAATTACCCTCTAAGGAAACAAGGAGGGGGGAAATGGCAAGAAACTCTTTCTTTTTAAATACTTCCATCAAAGAAATTTTGCTTGGCTGCATGCGTGCCAAGGAGAGATGTTTTAAAAAAGATGTAAAATTGAATTTGTGCATAAAAAACAAAGACAAAGACTAGGCATATTACTTCATTCCAGCCATAGTGCTTCAGAGAAAATTTTTTAAAGCAGCTATTTAAATGAACTGAGAATTAGAGATGTATGCTCAATGCATTTCCAATGCAATCAAAATTAAGTGTACTGTATCTGATACTCTTCCAGCTTTTATCACACCCTAATTTTCCAGAAGCAGTGACTGCTTCTTCATTCAACACTTAGATTGGACTGTGCTTTGGGGTGGAACTATATGTCACCAAAGGTGGCAAGAGCATACAGAATGAAGCAAGAATTATAAGTAAAAAAGCCATAGTCTTACCCATTATTAAGTTAAGTGCTGCCCTGGAAAACTGCATGTTTTTCTCTAAATCTGCCACTGAGATACACTGTGCTATTGAAGAAAAAACCACCTAAAACTGGATGCCTGGTAACTGTATGCTTCTGTATGCTGAGAATTCTGAACCCAGGCCCCTAAAATACTTGTCCACTAGGAAGAAAAATGGTCTCAATTGGTTAATTTTGAAAAATATTTCAGATTATTTAAATTAGCCCATATTAAAGGATAATATTGGGTTTAGTTTCTTTTTCATTTGCCATTTTCAAAAAGGTGATGTATTACCAAATACTTGGATTCTGAGAATAAAGTCATTGGTCCATAAAGCATACCAGTATAATTCAGTATCTCCCTATTTCTTGTGAGCAATCCATGCCTAATCTTAGACGGATTGTCTCCATACTTGCTACCCTTGTATTTGTCAAATTGAAGCATTTACCTTCTTGGACAGACAGGCAGACATGCCATTGCCATTACTCGACAGCAATAATTTCAGTGTGAAGTACCTACTTGTATCATTGACAAAAACATCTGTTTCCTTTTGCTAAAAAAGTGACTCTGCTGACCAGGGTACCACCAAAGTTTTATTTATAAATTCAGCCCCTCGCTAGTGACAAAAAAGAGCTATATTTATATCACTCTCATCTGAGATTCCTGATTTGTGACTTTACGATGCCAAAACTCCTAGAGAGGATTGTGTCTAAGGTGATCTCTGCTTGTTGCTGCAAAGTGTTTAGAGCCAGACTTCTACAAGTATGCTGGTATCTAATATCACTCATTTCAACACTTAAAATCCTTTGTTAATTTGAGATATGAATGGGAAGAAAACTGCATGGGGAAAAGTGCAAGTATATGTCTCAATTTTGTAGAAGACTTCATAGCAAGTAACACAGAACAGAAAAGCAGAGACTTTCTTTTCTGCACTGAGAAGATGAGTCTAATAGTCACTACAGTTGTCAGATTTTAATACTAGGATATTTTTATACATATGCTATATTACTAAAAAGTTTTAATTTCTTTTGGATGAATAAATATCTAAATGTCAGGATCTTCAGAGCACTTGAAATGGCTTAAAAAAAGGTCTAGTTTTTTGGGTTTTTTTTTAAAAAAGGTTATCTTCTCATTGGAGAAAATAACAACAGTAATATGAGAAATTGAGTATTTGTGACAAAAAACTGAAAGAGGAATTTTTGCACTTTGTTAGTAGTGAAATCTGTAGACATTTTCCAAACACATTAACACCTTTGGCATTTTATGTTCTAAATGCCTAAGAAAACAATAAATTGATTTCGTGTTGTGTTACTGCTGCTCAGCTGTAGGGGTTGGCATTAAACCTCATTAAAGGTAAAATAAAATCGAAGTAATCTGTTTAAAATGCAGACGACTTAGTTGAAAGGGGAAAGAAAAATAAGTCCTAGGAGGCCATGATGTCAGATAGAAATCCTGCAGCAGACATTTTACTATAAGTTTGTTGTTGATGTAAACAATCTCTTTCCAAAGCTGTTCAGTTGGAAAATAATGTTCAGGGTCCAGTGAGATAAAAGTATGCTTTTTAGTCAACCATTTCAGGGGAGGAAATGGACAGTTCATCCATATTCAGCCCCTGACATGCTGATTTCTGCACATACTGAACAAAAATGGGGCATCTGTTTCTGTATTTGTTCCAATATTGTTAACAGGTAAATACAATGTCCACTGTAATGAATTTCTTTGGGGCAACTACCATGCCTTTGAATTTGTACTTCACAGTTGCATTGATGATATGTAGTTTTAAGATAAGTCCATCCCGGATGAAAATTTTCAATCTTATATTTAATTTCATCATAAAGAAGAAAAGGCCAATAGCGACTCCAATATAAGTCTCCGGTATTTCATTCTAGAAAAGACCAAATGACAGATACTTGGAACTTTCATTTCAAAGTATTAACTGGTTTACTTGCTTGGAGGAAGAATCTCAACTGACCTCCATTTCTTTAAACTAAGAACTGTCATATGCAACCTGCCTTGGACCAGTCCTGTTTAGTGCTTTATTAACAACACAGATAATGCAATAAAGTGTCAACTAGAAGGACAGCATCAGAATTCAAAGTTGTCTTGATACCCAATAGACTGATCAGTGAGGTAAACTTTGATGAAGTTTATTGTATTTTACCTTAGGTAGGAGGTGAAAACCAAAGCACAGATATGGAGGAAGCAGCACAGCAGGAAAGAATCTATTGTTGTAATGAATAACAGACAAGGGAAAGTCACTACCATCCCCTTTTCTAAACCTGCTAATTAAAACTTTAGCATGAGAACTACATGTCCACTTAAAGGAAAATCTAGAGGAGGTGAGAAAAATCTACATGAGCAGAAAAAATAGACGAGAACAAAGTGTAGGGACATTATCAGGTTGTTTGGTTTTTTCTGATGGCTATTTCACAAGTTATCTAGAGAAAAAAAGACAGAAATATGATTTCACAAAAAAAAAAAAGTAGATCGAAAAAGCTGTTAATTCTGTTCAATATCTCTATGACCAGTAGTAAATTAATTTTGCAAAGAGTAATTCTATGGTAAAGATTTCACTAGATATTTTAATAACTTCCTAAGTTTTAAAATAAGATTAAATAATAGAGAAGTTTTGGAATTCCCTTTACTGTAGAGGTTTGGGTTTTTTTACAAGCAACATCTAGTGTGTTTGAAGAATTTAATTATAAGCTATTCAGACAAATAAAATAAAACTTCAGCTCATCCCTGACACAAGCTGTTTTCTGAACACAGCCAAGCCAGGTGAGGGAAAGTTTGCCAGGGAAGCTGAATCTCCCTTTCTTGCCCTGAACAGATTATAAGACCAAAGACCAGAGTACCTGTTTCAGTAAACCTAAGAATACTTCTGAAATACTGTCAAACTTCTCAAAACTGAAAATCAGAATCTGACGAGTAGCAGACTCTTTTGTTTAATCTATACTATAAAATAAATACCTATAAAGCTAATCTTCATGGACAAAGATATGCAGCCATTATGTTTGATTTGATTATTCAACTCTACTGTAAGAGAAGGTAGGACTTGACATAATGCCTAAGAATAAAGTAATTTTTTGCTACTTGCAAATATTTTCAAGAGGCCAGTTTAATAAGTGAAGCTGTGCACCCAAACAAAGCAAAATAAGTGATTTATTCACTACTTCACATTGGCAGAAAGATGCTCAACCACTTTCTGGAGAGCAGGGCCTCAGCACATGTCATGGTTACTTGCAAAGACAAACTTCATACCTTCAAATGCCTTCACTTCCTCTTCCTTTGCCCAAGCCTCCATCATGAAACACAAGATCATGTGGTAAGGAATATCCCTTTGGTCAGTTCAAGCTGGCTGTACTGAAGGCATACTTCCAGCCTCTGTGATGTTGGGACCACCTATCTGATATTGGGACAGAGTGGGAAAAACACACCAAAAAAAAAAAAAAAAAAAAAAAAAGAAAAAGAAAAAGAATGCCTTGATGTTGCACAAGCACTATTCAGCAAGAGCCAAACCAACAGTGTGTTATCAATACTGTATTAGTCACAAATCAAAAACACAGCACCACACAGACTGCTATGAAGAAAATCCACTTCACCCCAGACAGACTCAGTAGACCATAACAAATAATTTATAAAGCATTTGGGCTTTAAAATGCACAAAGTGTATTTGAGATTTCATCAGGATCCAGTATTTTTTAAATTTCTAATTCTCTTACATTTCCACAAACAATCTGAGCAAAATTAACTCCAGGTAAAATATCCAGCCCATAGAAAAAGATGCCACCAACCAAGCTATGGGCTTTATTTGCCCCTAAAAGAGTCAGACCCCAAACATTGCACAGTTGCACATTATGTTACACATTATGCGAAAGAGGCATACATGAAATCCAACAATAAAAAAAGTCTCACATCAAAGAGATTTGCGAGTTAGATTTTCAGTATTGACATTACTGCATGCTTTTCAGGGCAGAATAGCTCGTTAGCAGTGTGACTGTGTGTTAATGGCTTAGAGCAACATGCCCGAGGGCTTGCCCGTAGTATTTCAGTAGCGTACACTGATGGTCAGATTGTAAGGCACCCTGTGCGCTCCTATATCCTATTCATGTCGTTTTCTTATTCATGGTCAGAAACACTTGTTTTCTTCATCATTAAAGTGAAAGATTGACTCTTAACCTGGGAAAAGGGAAATGATGGTTCTGGTGTGTAGTCTAGATTTAATTCTCGTACTAAACATGCAATAGTTAACGCCCATAATTTCAAATCGATAGAATTCATCACAGAAAAATGTAGACAAGAACATAGAAAGAAAACCAGAAGAATCAGAATGCTAAATATTCATTGGTTAAATAAAATATAAATTATTCACTACTGTGCATCATATTTCATAATATAGCTTCTTTTCTATTCTATATCTTCTCTAAATTTAAGCACGTATTTTCTTTTTGACAATGTTAAAATCAGATCTATGGAAAGGGAAGTCTGCTGTTAAAGTTTGTCTTATCACAAGAACACATTTGACAATATACTGTCTGCTGCAATTGCTATGAAGGTCGTCTGCTACCACATACATTGAACTCCAGAATCCCTGCAGTAGACTGATATTTAGAAGGAAAAAATATATGCACTGTTATGATCAGAAAACAAAACTAAATCAGTGCAGCAATGAAAGTCAAAAAACATGCTAAGTTCTTATGAGGATAATTTCTTTTGTTTTAATTCTTTCAGAAGTCTCAAATTGCTGTCATTTTGTAACAAGTTGATCTGTGAAGTTAAAAGATGTGAAACATGATTAAGGTCCACTTTTTCAGAAAAAGTGCTACTAATTATAGTTTTGATCTAGTGCCCAAACTGAAAGTATAATTTTTTTTAGTCTAAAAAAAGGGGCCATAAAATGGCAATTAATTATATTTTTCATTTTTCTAGTTCTATCATTTGTCTTCTGAGCTTTTGGTTCTTTTACAATTACTGCAATTGTCAGTTCTTTCACTTCAGAACATTCCTATAATTCAGAAAATTACTCTTCCCTATAGTGGCAATGATTCTTCTCTGGTTGATTTCTTCTCATTTTAGTAAATGTTAGTAGGTCAACAAAATTTCAGATTTCAGAAATTATGGCTCATATAAACACCATTTGTTATTGTCATATTTGAAGGCATTGGCTCATCCAGGCAAGCACACACCATTAACAGCAACTCCACAACACTGGATTAAGCAGTTCACAAACACAATAAAGATTGAAAACATTTCCTTTAAGCTACACTGGATGTATTTTGAAAGCTTGTGTTCTAGATGTTAAGCTTGTTAATCAAAAAAATATAAATGTGTAAATCTCAAATTATTAAAATAATAATAGTATATAAAAACTAAATCCATTTATTTTCAGAAACGTCTTCATTCAAAACACCTCTGCAAAGGAAATAGTTACTGTTAACAAAACACCATGAGAAGCATTCTGTATGCTCAAGACTCATGATATACGCCTCTCCGCCTTCTGATGTATGGCAATTTTCTTGTCACAATGATTGTTCACAGCTGTGCTGTGAGTTTTCTGCTTAAAAAAAGTATGAGCCTTTCTTTCTCACACTACATTTCAATATCCAGATTTGGATCATATGTGAATCTTTCAGTTTTTGCCTTGGAAACATTCTAATTTCTATATATTTCCCATACATGTTTACTCTTCATCTGGTGATATATTTACAATATTATTTATGAAAGTATGAAACTTTTAATCTTTTTTATATTACACTGAATATACATTTTTTCAAACATTTTAATGAAAATATAAATTGCCAGTGACAGACCAGTGTTAAATTCCATCTAAATTTCACGATCTCACATCAGTGATGACAGTCAGTCATTATTAATCATCTTGCTGAAGGGTGCACTTAATAGAAAATCCAAGGAAACAGTAGATATGGAATAGAAGATAAAAGACCATAGGGAACTATGTAGTTGGGAAACCAAGTGTACAGAACAGTAAAGCATCTGGAACTATTAAACCACAGATTTACTTTAAAATATAGTAAAAATACTCTGGAATATTAATCCCTCTTTTTACTTTGAGAAATGTCATAATTATCTGTAGAGCTGTTGAAGGGAAAAAAATGAAAGTTCTCATAGAGAAAGTATAATGGCATAAATACAAGCCAGAAGTGACGCCAAGTCTTGTAGCGTTTTTTATCCTATTTTTTCTTTAATAGTTATATTTCCACTTTGTTCACATCAGAAATCCCAGTTTTGGGGCCCCAGCTACTTAGATCTGTTACCATCAATCCAGGAGCCATAAACTATATGTGGGGAAGACACAGTCATGCCTGTAGTGGATTTTCTTGTCCTAAACTATGCTCCTGCTACTAGGACAGACTCCCCAGTGACAGGGTACACCTGTATTGAATAAAACATGCAGAAAGATCTCAACAGTTTCTCTCTTCACCTAGGTTTCCAGAACTACTGATGGCCATAGCAAATATATGAACAAATATGAAATTATTTTAAATCACTACTTTTCAAGATCCAGATTTTCCTCCCTACAGACATGGTTGCAAATGCAATCCATTATAACCTGCAGACACGTGTTCATATCTGTCAAATGTATTTCCATATTCTGAAAGTTCTAGTTTACTATTTCTACCAGAATGAAGGATCTGGTCATGCAGCAATGGCTCATCTAACTAGGTCTTGAAGAGTGAGACACAACAGAAATCATATGTAGTTTGCAATCACATGAGGAGGAGGCTAGAAAGGCCTGTGACTGATTCACAAACATTGCAGATGGCAATCCCATTACGCATAGCTCATACATTACCTCTCCACTGCAATATTTTTTGTTAAAACAGAAGCAGTAATGAAATTGGTACCATCAGGGTGTGTTCCCTGGGGAACATGTTAGTTGGTGCATTCCAGAAATGGCTAGCCTGGAGCAACACGGACACAAATCAGAAACTAGGACCAGTGCCTCTAAAATGTAGACTTAATAAGATGAAGCCAACAGAGACTGGAAAACTGGTTGCAACTGTGTCCAAAGTGAGCTGAGATTGCTTTGTTTTCAGTATGTCTAAAGATAAGAACCCCGGCTGCCTAAGGAAGATTTAAGAGAATACAAACAAGGAGATAAAGATCTCAGTCAAGCAATATTTCTAGTCTATATTAGAATTAGAAAGCGCAAAACAGAACGGCCCCGAAGGCTGTAAAAAATGAGATCTTTAGATATCAACAGATGTTAGAACATATAATGGCTTTTTTATGATGCATTCTTTAGCACACATTAAATACTTCTATATACCATTCAATTAAAACAGTGGAAAACTGAATATGCCAAAGAATAGGATAATTACCCTGATATATCCAAATGTCATTATTCTGCCAGTAATAACTTTGAAATTAACACAGATACAGGAAAAAGTTAGTCAAAACTTAGTTGAGGCTCTTTTTCATTTAGTAAAACCAGTTTGAAACTATATTTTTATTTCTCAACAGCTGACAAGCATTTGCAGCCTATCAGTCTATGTCTGAGGCAAAAGTGATAGAGCCTAATAATAACCCAGGATAAGACAGTAACAGATAACAAGGGGATGTGTGATATGTAAATTACAAGGATGACTGGAATTAAGATGTGTTCTCCAACTAGCACTCAGATTTTGTTTTGAGAGATAGTGTAACAGCATCTTTATGTGTAACCAGCACAGAAGTTATTTGGAAGTGATGAAGTAAATTCCTACAAATTAAAAAGTAATAAAGGTAGTATTTGGCCTAGATAAAACATAGCATGATAGCTGTTTTAGGTTTTTAAAAGTGAGAAATAGAGATACTCCCAGAATATATTTCAGTTGGCAGAAAAAACACTGTAGTACATCATTAATACAGCATCAGAAAGATAGCTTGAATTAGAAGGTAACTTCTCTGCACTCTTGTAATTAATCTTTTGTCAGTCAGAGAGCAAAACCCATTACAGTGCTGCCATTTGGGAGATGGCAAATATGTCCCCATTTTTTATTTTCTCCCCAAGCCAGGTAATAAAGAATTCAGTAACAGAGATGAAAATAAAATCTGGATGCATCAAATAAAAACTAGTAATGAGACACCAGAGCAATGTCATGAGCTGTCTAGGAAAACAGATTTGTAATATGCCCTTTAAAGAAAAAAAAGGAAAAGGAAGAAAAAGGGTAAAGGTAAGACATCTTAATTCCTGAGGTTTTTATGGGTTTGCTATTTTTTAGAGTTTTCATGTATTCTCTGCTGGAAGACTAATTGACCAAAAATGCAAATGAGGAAAAAGACTAGAAGTTTGGTGCCAGCAAGAGGATGGGGAAGAGGCTGAATGTTGCATGGTGCTGACACTGTAGGAAACAAAGAGAAGCTTCTTAGACTTGAAGCAACTCACTAGATTCAAAAAATTATCTGTCACTGAAAAGAGCTTTCAGGATTGTGACCTTCAGGATCAGATCCATTCAGTGTTCATCAGAAAGTGTTCTTTACACAGCATTTTAGCAGAATTTTGTCTTTAAGAGACTAAGCTACAAATGGGCCTTCAGTCCCACTAGTTTTTGAGGAAAATCTGCATTGTTCCTGAAAAAGGAGGAAGGTGACCCTCATAAAACTGAGGTCTTCCAGTACAAAGATTTTTGCATCCACTAAATTATATTCAATTGCAAGTCAATAGCATTTCTATGAGATATAAAAATATAAAAGGTTAGAGGGAATATGATTGCTTCATGTAGATCTTGCACAGAAAAAAGTCCTCATGGCTAAATAGGAAGTGTTCTGATCAGACAACAATTCCTTTCTGCTGGCCTGTATTCTGAATAAATCAAAGTCAAGTAGCAATACTTACATTTTCCATGATAGTTTCTATTGCAATAGAAATGACAGCATCCATTAAGTATGTTACATCACTTATTCCACTATAGAAATAGACCCTGAACCCAGAAACTGAAGGAAATTTCAAAACTTCATGCCAGGATGCTATAATGTCAGTTTGTGCAGTACAGTGCTTTTTTAAAGCAAAATTCTTTTTTTTTTCTGTAAAAATATTACAGGTGAATTATCTCTATCTCTTCCCTGAAAAAATCAGTTACAGAAGCCTTATTGATCTATGAGATTTTTTTGTATTTCTCTGTTGCTAAGAGATTATGTCATTCTGATGTTATTTAATTAAAGATTGTTTTATCATGACAGGTGTTACTCCGAATTTCTCAAATAGAAATAGGAACACTGAGCCCAGTTTCCAGCTCTGAAATACCAGCTGGCCACAACTGAGTAAATCCTTCAGTTTTTTAGAGAAGCATCGAGTAACCTTATATACATTGAGTCAATACAACCTACTTCCCCACTGGTCAGAAGTGACTGGGAGAACTTTCCATACAAGAATGGTTTGATACTGAAATCCTCGTACATCCATGGCATTTAATTTACAGCTACATAATTTAATATTTCTAGTTGATGCTATTAGTTCTATGTTTAAGAAGTGAACAGCCTCTGCTAGCTATCTACATGTCAAGTGATTTTACTGTGTAACAGGTAAACCACAAAGGAAGAAAAAAGACCTGCTGACTAGTTTAGAAAATGACAGTAACACTGAGCTGGGGGTGTTGTCATAGGAACAGCAAGAGACTGAAATCTCAGTCTGTGGTTCTGAATGGGCAAAATAGGAATCTGTATTTTACCGTAACAGTAAAAGTCATAGCTAAAAAAGGTAAAAAAGAATGTAGAGTTCAAAATTCAGACCTTAATTAAGGATTGTCAGAACTGATATAGAGTTCTTAAAAAACACTTGCTATTTTTCTTCTATCATTCAATGCTAGGAGCAGCAAAGTGTAGATATAATCAGTTGTGCATTTGGTTCTGGGTTTTGAAGGTGAATTTTCTGCAGCAATCAACAATGCTTCAGCCTACTCCACAGCCTTCTGCACTGCCCTTTGTCTCTGTTCTGTCTCTAGCTCTTGCCCTCACACAGCATACTTGCTTACCTCCTCCTGATGATGCCATGATGATTTTTTGCCTTTTATTTATACCCCTGTTATACCTTTTTATAACTTCTGTATTCTTAGTGGGTTTTAGCCTACATTCTTGGACTTGGTTGTCAAACTAGGAGACCAAACATTTTAGAAGCTTCATCGCTAGGGATCAGTGTGCCCCAGACCCCAAGGTCCTCTCCAGAACACATTTTGTAAACTAAGATAGAACCATCCAGGGGAAGGTTCCCTGGGGAGGGGGGCTCATTGCAGCCTCTTGTTGGGGAATCTTTGATAGATATGCTAATTAGTAAGGCCTATAATGATATACCCGATCTTTTGTGTGAGTGCATTGTGGTGTGCATTGGGGTGCATTTGACTTGGATGTGGTGCACCTAAGGATCCTTACAATAAATACCAAGGTAAAATGCCTTTTTCCCTTCTAACCATGCATGAGTCTTGATTTTGAGACCCAGAAAAGGCATCTCTGCAACCACACCCAATGCTCCCAGTCTTCTTGCCTTTAGGTCTGGTCAGTTCTCAGGCTTGTACTGATTTATACCACACTCCATCATTTATGCTCATTTACTTCATAACTCTTCTCCTTGCAATTTTTTCTCCCTTTTACTCCCAAATCTGTCCATTCTTCCTTTTTGGCCTTTCCTATCACATCCATCCTCTCATTCTTCTAATGGTTAATGAAGACAGACTCTTAGCAGGTCTTTTCAGCTCTTTTCCTCCCCAACTTAGATGTTAGCAGGTTGGAGGAAGAACTAGAAGGAAAAGGCAGGAACAAAAAGGCCTGGAAATAACAGGCAAGTCTTCTACAGTCCTATCAACACTTATAAAATTATTTTTTTTTGTAATTTAGATAGGTTATAAAAAGATGTCTGCATGGGTAACAAATGAATTTTGTATTTTTTATAAATACTAAAGCTGGGTAAGTCACATTATTGCTAATAAAACCCTTTAATTTTGAGTTTAAAAACTTTTAAATGTAAATGTTAATTTTAAATGTGAAAATGTATTATTTTGCTTTCCAACTTGGATATAAGAACACTTTTCTCCAAACTTGCTCCTCAGAAATGTCAATTGTTTTAATCTGAACTATTCCTTGAAATGTTCTGCATGTTCCAGAAATGTCTTCTTGAAAAAGACTGCTTAAATTGATTAAACTGTAACAAAGTTGTAAGGAACTGAAAACAGATATCCAGATAAAGTATCAGAAAAATTGAGATATAGACTTTAAACAGTTCATATTGTAATTCACTTCAATATATTAGAATTGGTCATATAAGCAACAAATATCAATCTGGGAGTTACTTTCCTGTTATATAAGTTAGAAATATGATCAACAACAAATATTAAACTTTGTCAAAATTTTTGCATGTTGAGTATTTATTAAAACTGAGTTTTCCATCAGTCAATAGGGGAAAGAAGACAATTCTGTGGTACATTAATGTTGTCTATATAAACTTTCCATGAAGGTAATGCAAGGCCTGAGAATTTATTAAGGATGAAGAAGGTAGACTGCGATGGTATATTTCAAATCTGAGCAAAGCTCATCAATGAACTAAACTGACTGCCTCTTACATTGACAACAGAAAACTAGCAAATGTTGGCATTGACATAGATTAAGATGGTAAAGTATTAGGTAAATCTCTGCTTAAAGTTATGTAGATGCCCTGTCATCTTTGCTATTCAATATTGATAATTTTTCTACTGATTCTTTCTCTGGAATTACTACTGCAACTCTGACCATGACTTTATTGTGTTCCTGTCCCCAGCTCCTGCTCAGCCCTAACTTTCATGTATCTGGGAAGAATAAAACAGGCTATGCTTAAATGGTTTGGTAGGACAGATTATCCACTGCTGCTGCTGAGGGCCAAAGAACTTTATTTCTACTCCTCACAGATTCAGAGTTGATCTGCTTCTGAGTGTAGCCTCCAGGGCAGGAAGCACTATGCTCTAAGCAGAGTTACCACAGAATCCCATGCTCATTCCACCCCACCTCATTAGAAGTGGAGCACTAATTGATGTCCCACATGCTGGAAGTAACCAGGCTGTTACCAAGAGTGCGGAATTCTTTCAGCAGCTTTCAGAAAGATCAGAAGTGATAAGGAAAAGTCACGTAACAACGTGGTCACTCAGTAACGTGTCTCACTTCAAACTACATAAATGATTACCAACACATGCACGTCATCTACTCTCTATTATGGTTCATTTAGCTAATGAAATGCTTTGGCAGCCAGTCATAGATTTTCAAGAGAGAACATACTAGCAGAATACATATTATGAAATAATGGGACATTTTAGCACATAACTGATCAGCTGTACATTGTGTTTAATCCACAGGGAATACTTTTTGCTATAATTTCATCTTATTGAATGACAGAGGGTTCTATAAATATCTAAATGTCATTTAGATATTGCTAATTCTTTTATTGACAATCATTTATCTAAGAAACGTCACAGGTATTTCTAAACTAATTTACAAAATAGCAAATGCCAGAGACACCATGTGGTATTCATAATGTACTGTTATGAAAGCAGAACAAATTTGATTTCTTTAGTAGATGAATAGCTGGCAGTGATAAGCAAATTTTGAAAACAAGAACCACAAAAAAAATGCTAGTTTAAATCATGAAAGATTTAAGGAAATATAGCTGCTATAAAATCTAGCCTTTCTGGTGCCAAAAACCATTAAACTAAAAATAGATGGAAAAACATGGAAAACACAACTCCCTGTTCTGTTTTCTAGTTTCTAAACCCCTGCTGTACCTGTGAAAATGAGCACAGAAAGAGAGAAGGTTCTTCGAATGATGCCTTAGGTTTTAACTTCTATATTTTTCAGATCCTGTACTGCTTAGTGTGTAACTCTGAAGTTCTGTGCAGCCTGTTAACTACTGTTCTCTCACACTGGTTAGACATAACAAGCCTCTCTAGGTTTGCTCTTCAAGGACACCTTGTTGTCCCAGGCCCCAAAATATGTAAACTAAAGCCTTTGAGAGGAGGGGCAAATTTGGGGTAGTTACATCATTAACTAAGGCTGTAAATTGGAGAATTAACCCTGATATGCAAATGGACCAAACTTATAAAAGTGGGAAGAACTCATGACCAGGGTCCATCTTGAGTGGAGCCCCTCAGAGGCTTTTGACTGCCCAGGGTGTACCTTTGAAGGCCCTTCAAATAAATACCTACTTTTATTCTCTTAATCTTGTCTAGCCTCTGTTTTCAGGTAGCCACTTCAAGGCATCAGTTATGGCACCACCAGAAGGGATAAGGAGGCTTCTAGAAACCTTCAGCTCAGCTCTGCTCCCCCTGCCAGCACTTTGGGAGGGCAGTTGCCACATTCCAGGAGGCGTCAGAGCCCAAAACCCCAAGAATTTTCCAAATTCAACACAGAGGCACGAGTGAGTGAGTGAGTAAAACTGGTATTTTGTTATTAGCACCTGGGTTTGGTGTTAAGAGATCTCTTATAGTTTTGTTTGTTGTGTAGAAGGATCCGAGAGGGTCGGAGAGGGGGCTTTTGTTACTTTGTTGTTTCCCCCATTCTCTGTTTGCTCATGAGAGCTTTTAGCACTGCAGTGGCAAGTGTTAGCCTGGGGCCCAGGGTAGAATAGTGGACTCTGAAGTAGGGTTAAATCAGAGTTATTTCCATGCGAGCATGATAGTTGGCCTTTATATGAGGAACGAATTACAGTCTGCTCCTGAGCCTCTGCAGCAGTTCAACTCCCCTTTTAAAGTTTTCCACCCTTTTAGGTGGTGTTTACCAGATTTAAGAGTCCTAGAGTGAGGAGCTTTGTTGACAAGCTAATATAAAGCCTTCAGTTAGTGGAGACAGTGGCTCTTGGGAGTGGGGTTATGGATCAAAAACTTAGTCTATATGTTGTGAATCTCCCTATGGATGAAACTACTATTGCTCTGACCTGTGCCATTATCCTATATTTATTTGTATCTGTCACCAACAAGACTCAACAACCTCTAAAGGAAGATCAGTGCTGATTCCTGAAGAGGTAGAGCATGAATTTATATTTTAGACACTCTCAGCTCAGAAACTGAAGGCACAGAGCCAAGTAGCCAAAGAAAGTTTTAATAAATATTATCCACCTGTAAATATAGTATTATTTTTTTTATTGTATAAAAAATAATTGAAATAACTTTTCAATAAGGTATTTTGTTATCTAAGTAGAAATCAGCTATTTGTAAACCGGTTTTTCTGTGTTGAATCTGTTTTGCCATTTAATGGGAGGCACAATCTCATGTGGCCTATCCTTTTATCATCCAAACTCACCACATGGGAACTCAGAAGATCTTGGATGAAGATCTTAAAAGCCAGTGAAATCTGCAGGGCATATTTTTATTCAAGTTCAAATTTTCCAAGTGAAGTCCACACTAATTTTTCCTTGTTTAGAGTCTAAATCCTTTCAGGAATAGATAAACTAAGAAAAAATACTCAGCCTTCTGAGTCCAGGACAGATTAGAAAGTTTAATATTATCTGTAGATTGGAAAAAAAAAAAAGTAAACCAGTAGGTTTTTTAAGGATAGATGTATTTTGTTCACAGAGGTTACAATTCAGTATAGCTGTTCAAAGAAGGAATGAAGATACAATTCTTAAATACAAATAATCAGAAAATCGTGGGCCAATCTGTGACCTAGGAACACATCAGTGCCACTGTTACCCACTAAAGTAGTTGTTACTGAGGACAGATTCTGGATGCTGTATCTCCAGAATGATCACATTTATGATATAGTACCTACAGTGGTATAAAGCCAACTCCTGGGAAAAAAACTTCAGGTGTCACACACTGAATTACTGAATTACAGTTAAGATGCAATATTAAAAATCACATCCATTGTTCTCATAGTTGATATATTACTTTTTAAAAGAAATATGTTGTGCCACCTTCACTTAAGAATACCACCTTTATTTCAGATATCAAAACCTGTTATATGCTAGTATTGTCAACTCAAATAAATATGTTTCTATGATATCTTAGTCTGTTACTTCATTTTCATTTCACTTGCAAGGTAATTAATTATTATTTCAAGTAGAATTTTTGCTTAATTTTTTTTTTGCTCCGGAGAGGGCAAAACTGGGTCCTATTTATGCAATGATCCAGCTTTGAATACCCTGTAAGGTCCCTGAATTCTCAAGTGGAATAAATAGATAGTTCTCTCTGTAGTTTGCTGAGAAGAGAAAATTGAATCTAAACCCATATTTAGATTTCAAATACTTTGAATTTTAAAGAGCTGGCTACCAATTTAAAATATTTTGTCCCATGCAGTGAATGGAGCTGTACCTCTGCTCCCTGTTAATACTATGGAAAAAAATGAAAAGAGGGAGTGGTCCAGCCTTTCAAACAAATTCTGCAGTATTTGCAATAGAACTCTTTAAATTCTACTGATCCTTATACCAAGTAGTAATAATGTGATTTTGATGTAGTATTTAAAATTTTAAAGATTAAAAAAGGTCAGAGAAACTTTGTTTTTCCTCCAGAAATGGATACATATCTAATTTAGCATAGGTTCCAGGAAGGGGAAGAAAACATCTAAGGAGCCCTATTAATATACTAGCAGAAGTATTTGAAGGACAGTGTGACAACATGGAAATGGAGGATTTTTGGAAGCCAGACAGAAAGACTGAAAATCTGTTCTGTGCCAGAAGCTGATCAAGAGACTGCATGTGAAGCAAAAATACATTAAAGGTAATTCTGCGCATAAAGAGCTATGTGAAAATCACTTCAGAGAAAAAAAAATGCATCTGTTGAGACAGAGGAAGACTTTCTACCTATACTCCTTGTAGTGTCTCCTCTATCTCATTCTTTAGTTAAAAAGTGTTCCACTATTTTAGGTCTGTACTGACATAGCTGTCTTCCAATTCTAAGAAATTTAAAATGATGGGTTTTACCCTGAAAGAGAGAAGATACATTCCTATTGTACTTTAGACTAAGCTAACCAAAGTTAACAAAATTTTGGCTGCCTTGGTGAACTGTACTTCTTATGGACTTCATTATGTGATTGATCATTTGTCTTAGAAAGCCAATGTCAAAAGATTGTTCTTTTTTTTGGTCATAACTCTATGGTTCTGTCTTCATAAATCAAAAAATATTTTGTTTATTTTGTGGGATTTTGAAATCAGTTAGAGGAAAAATAGAATAAGATCTGAGGAAGACAACACACCTTATTCATACTTTTGAAATATCAAACAGGTTTTGCAAAATTCTCTAGTAAATTTGAGTTCTATTGTGTACATAGAAACATCAAAGAAATGTAACAGTGGAATCACTTATTGTGTAGCTATGGCCTTGAGCATCCTAATTTTGCTTTGAAGTTAGATGAGTTTGGACTAGATGATCCACAATGTCTCTTTTCCCTCTTTGAACTATTTTTTTTCCTATGAATAGGAGCAGCAAAGAATATAATCAGGGATGGAAGACAACTTTCAAATTTACAGTATCTGAAGCCATTTTAATCTGAAAGTGTCACTTTTATTGCATAGGTGACTTAATAGAGTAAGGTTACTTTTTCAGATGGCACAAAACATTTGGTATTATTATTTTACATATATGTGGGGATAGGTTTAGGGGTGATGAGGATGGTGTTAGGCTGACAGCTGGACTAGATAACTTTGGCAGTATCTTCCAACCTTGATGATTCTGTGATATTTAAATGAAAATTGGAATTTTTTTAAATGGGTAACACAGATCCTAACTGCCATAGGCTCTAAAGCTTTCAGTCATCTCCCTACAGGAAATGGTGTTCAATTGTAAGGAATTTCTGTAAGCATGCAGGGAGAACATACCCCAAAACCCAAGTGAAATTATGTATTTCACTGAAATGCATATTGTCCTAACACCTCATGTTAAAGCTAAAGACAAGCCCAAAGTAAATTTATTAGGATGCATATTTGATTGAAATGAGAACTTAATGCAAAATTTTTAGGCTTCTGAGATAACAGTTATTCCAGAGTTTGGAGAGGTTCGTAACCAGGCAGAAACACCAATTCAGTGTAGTGGTTTGGTCCAAAATCACTGTTTACCTTCTGTGAGATAAGAATCAGGAGAAACGTAAAGCAGGCACCAAACTTGAAAGAATATAAAGAAGTTTATTAACAGACCTAAAAGAAGAAAAAAATAATTATACCACAACTTCAGAACACTTCTCCTCCCCCCACCTTTCTCCCTTCTCCCAGTAACATCCCTTGAGATGTTCAGTCTATTTACCACTTCCATAATAACCTTGTTCAGTCCATTTAGGAAGAGGAGTCCCTCTTGTCCATGCTATGAAAACATTATCACAACGAGACAGCTGCCCAGGTTGGTTCTCTGCTCACATGTGAGTCCCTTCCCCAACTTGCAGCTTTTCCCACAACTGCTTTCAAGGATCCACTCTTGAAATTTTTTGGGGTACAACTTTAAGGTTGAGCCATTCAGAAACAAAAGTTCTCTTCACCCATCTCTGGGAGTATTTCATCTCTAAGAACAGAGGCCCTTCTCCTTCCCTGGGAGCAAAGGGTCTTCCTCATCTTCATCTTTAGGACTATCTCTGAGAGCATCTCTAGGAACTGAGGTTTTCTCCTTTCCCATTTGGAGCAAAAGTCCTCATCACTTCCATCTCTCCCTGTTCAGACTTCTCATGAAATTACAGCTGCTTCAGCATCTGCCTATCTCAGAACAGGTGCTTTTGCTCTCAAGTACAAGTTGAACACTCCACCCCCCCATGCCTTCATGAAATTACAACGGGTACTCTGATATATCATAGCTTTACAACAGAATTTCAGCTTTAAGCATCTCCTCTTTCTCTTCCCTCAGGTTTTCAGCTCTTCAGAGCACTAAAAGGGTTAATCTCACCTAGGCCTTGCAGCTGGAATTTCACTTATCGCTGTTGGTCACATGATCTCTGCCGGACAGCAGTGGGCAGCTTTCGGCTGAATCTTGGCCGCACTGGAGAGGGGGAGCCGAGCCGCTCTGGCTGCCCACAGCAGGGCTGTGGGGGGCTTCCGCAGGTGGAACAGGGCCCATCGGCTCCAGGATGGCCGTGGCCCAGCCCGGCCTGGCCCAAGCAGGGCCTGGCCGGGCCCGCTGGCCCCCGCACAGGGCCCGCAGCCACCTGTCCCAGCGCCGGAAATGAGACAGAGCTGTGGGGGAGGGTTTGTCTATTCTTAAGTGTGGATCACAGAGGGGGTCACACTTTTAAGTGGCTCAAAGAATCATCCATATTCAAACTGGCCAGCTGATAGGTTCTGTCAGGTCACAGAGGAAGCTGTAAGCACCCCTTTGGAAGAACATCACTTCCAGGACTCTGCTTGCTAACCCATGACACTTTTAAATACCTAAGATATGTCTTCATCTATCTCGTGGTTCCACACATACACAAACATGTTTACAGCTATAGAAAACTCACTGGCAAGTGAAGTTTGTTCAATTTTATCACACGCAATCTATGTTATTCCAAATATGCAAAATATTATTTCCCCTTAACACAGGATGACATGACCTACATTCTCCCAAGACATTAGTCTTTCTGATGCTGAGCACCTCAGAATAGCCACAAGTCTTAAGTAGAGCAGTGACACCTCATTTTTATGCACAAATGTGCGTGCATTTCATCTCCCTTTAACTTTGTATACTTTAAACCTTTATACTCTGTACATTTTAAACCACTTCTAGCTTTTCTTGATTGCCATTGATCAGAAAGGAGCATTACTTCCTGTGTGACTAAACCCTTAATTTAGAAACCTAAAATGAGCTGGGCATGCTCGCCCTCTGAAAGCTTTCAAAGGCATTCATGTCTATTAACTACTTGGGAAATTTCCACATTATTTTGCATATAATGCCAAATTTCACTGGATCCTTGAAATTCATGATGACATTTCTTTACTTGAGCTATGTAGACTAGATTTCTATTATAAATTCCTGAATTACATTTTGAAAAACCTCCTCTTGTTCCATTTGGCATACAGGTGATAAAGAGAGATTAGATCTGCACCCTGTTTCCTTTAAGTTTGGCAGCAGGCTTGTTCCTTTATTATCTTCAGAGTGTTTGTTGTCATGATCTCAGATTAATGAGAAATAACCCATACCACCTTATAGATTGTCAATGGTAGGGCCAGAGTGTGGGATCCCTCCTATTGTAAGAATGAAAGTCCTCAAAAATCAGTGGGAAAGACTTCAGCTATACTTTCTGAGACAGAGACTTGCTCAACATAGTACTCAATGTCTGTAAGCACATGTGCAGTTCCAAACAAATGCAAGCAAACCTTCCCTGAAGAATTAAACTTCTTGAGATTCAAAATTTTGGGATTTAGTCTGTTTTGTGAACACTGCCTGCTGAACTTCACGTTCTGATAGTACGTCCTTCACATTTAACTCAAAGTAGTAAAAGCTTTCTGTCTAAATACAATAATTTTATTCAGTGAATAAAAATTGAACAGGTGGCAAAGTCCTTTGTGCAATATCAACACAGATGAATAACACATCAAAATGTTTGGTTGTTAATGGCCACCAGATGTCCAGCCAAAGAAAAAGAGACAAAAAATTATCAGCTCTGTGGTACTGAAGTTCTTTTAAAAAAACTTCCTGCTGTATCTAATAATACTAGCATCAATCTAAAACAAAAACCAAAAAAAAATTGGAGAAAAAAAGTAGAAATCTAATATCTAACAGGATCATAATTGTTGTTCAGTCTCATAGATTTTTGAATTAGGGGTAAACAGAATTTTTCAATGCTGTAGGAAACAAGCATATATATGTGTTACACTCATAATCAGAAGTAATTAATTTGAAGACAGTCTGATGGGCAAGGAACCATTGAAAGATAGAAAGTTCACTTTTATTTACCATTCTTTCTAAACATCTGAGTCACACATGAAACAATCAACAAATATTTAGATAAAAAAAGTTTAAAATGTGTTTTTTTTAAATTACATCAGACAGAAATACTCTAAAACAAATGTTGATATTTATATAGCGCATCCCGATTTCATGATAACATCCTAAAAGGTGTGTATAAGAAACGCTGAAATGCTGTGACACAGAACATCATTCAGATGAAAGCTTTTCCTTTTATTTTCCCACACAGATATAGAAAAAAAAGGTTCACATCTAATATATTCAGGTTTTTTCCAGATGTTTAATTATCTAACTATTAATAACTGAAACGATCTCTAGAAACTGATACTCTGAGAGAGAGAAATTCACTTTATCGACAGAATTCCAAATTAAATAGTTAGGACACTATAACAGGGATTTCATAATAGGCTGAGAACCCTGATTTTTCTTTACTGTTTTCTATTAATCTTTTACTCAAGAAAAGTTCTGAAAGCCTCTAGAGTAATACCAAAACCCTGTGCCTTACTTTACTTGCTATATAATATTAATACCTACATTTACATGTAAATCAGATAGAGGCAGCACTTCAATAACATCCTCTTAGGAGCTCCTCGACTGAATTATATGTGTTTGTAACCACTGATGTGAAGTTGAATAGGTTCAGCTGTGTGGATTGTGTGTTTTCCCTGAAAAGACAGAACTGGAGAATAGTGTCATTTGGCTCTCTGTAGCAGAGTCTGTAAAACAGAGTTAGTCCTTCTAAAAAACAGTATGAGATCACCTTAACTTCAATGGTCACTTTCCCTGAACCAATATTAAATTTGAGCATTTTTACCAACAGATACTTCAAATTCCTCCTTCTTTTTTTTTTTTTTTTTTTTTTTTTTGGTAATATTTTGCATTTGCACAGGAATTCAGAATTGAAAAGGAATACAAAGATTTAAGATGGCATGGTTTCCAGATGACCAGTAGCTTTACAACTCTCTTCACTCTTCTCCCCTTCTGCAAGGAAACAGAAATTGATTGGAACTTTAATTTTGTTTCAGTAGGTCCCAGAGTTCAACTGCAGGAGTCCATGACCTTTACATTAGAGGGATAACTCAAACGATCCAAATTTTTAAATGCAGTTTATTCCTTTAATTAATGAATGCTTTTATATTCTGTGGTAAAGATTACCACAACTACAAGCAACAGGAGAAAAATCTAATGTTACATTACTTTGTAGCAAGAAGCAGTAAAATAAGTTTTCTTCCAAATTACAGTTTAGTTCGCTCATTTTAAAAAGTACTTTTATATCATTAAAGAACTCCTTCATACTCATAAAGTCAAGTTAAAAATCTCCCATGAATTCAATAGCATTTATTCCACACTCAGTTTTAGTACGTTCATACCATAATATTCATATAATATATACAAGTAATGCAAAAATAAGGTGTATTTTTGGGCCATCTAAAAAACATCTTCACCTGATTTAGAATGACATGCATGGAAATGGTTTTCAAAAAAGGTATTGCTAGATATGTGATTGGTAATAGGTCACAATTTTAACTATAAAAGGGGTTTTTTTTAAATATAAATCCAAGTAATATGGAAATAAGACTATGAAAAGGGAGATAAAATGCAGACCTTGCTTTCATAGCAATGTTACTGTGGTAATAAAGATATTTTAAGCTGTTATGCTCAGATCCCTCTTCTGTTTGCAAGTTTAAGTGACTATTCGAGCAAACTCCGCTCTTGAAAGTAAATGGGTATCTTTCGAAGTGGGGAAGTGCTGAAGTACCACAATGCTGCTGTGCCCAGTGGGAGTAAACAGACTGTCTAGAATGGAAAAATCACAATGACTGCAATGATATCTCATCTTCAGAAGCAAGATAAAATATCAACAACAGTGAGAAAGAGGAAAGAGGTGATGCACAAAGGTAGCAGGATTTTTGTCTTCCCTGATCCAAGTCCAATCATGCAAGTGTGGAGGGGAAAACTGACAACAGAGGAAATAGGCTGTCTAGAATTAAAAAAAAAAAAAGAAAAAAGAAGAAAAAAAGAAGAAAAGGTATCTGTAGCAGTCAGACTATATCCACCTTTATCCAAACCAGCATGAATGATACACAATAAAGCCATTTTTTCCTCTTGCCTTCATTTAATCTGGACACAGCTAAAGGTACCAACTGCCTAAATTCAAGCAAGTTTGAAAAGAATCGACTTGTCAGACTTCCTTCTCTGTCCTTGCATATTTAATTAGAAGTCTTTCATGTAAGTATCTTTTCTTTGTGAAAAGTTTGACTTTGAAATTACAAGGATTTAATTTTTTGACTTCAAAGGGCTTCACATGCTGACTTGTAATATAAATGCTAGTTTTATCCATAAACTACTAATATATCTCATCCACTGAACTTTAAGGATTTATACTTCTTTGTCTTTTGTTATACAAACAGCTGTTTTTGAAATGGACCATGACCTGCTTTAGATTAATCTAACTGGGGACATTTTCATTAATTGTAGACTAATTTTAAGGGACTTCAAGAGTCCAGTTTCTCAGCTGCTTAATATCAGAGAGTTTCCAATGGAAATATGCAAATTTTAAGGATCTGCAGCTACACCTATATGTATAACAGAATTTATTTTTCACAAGTCTGATCCTAAAGCAGGTGTTTGTTATACAAATATTTTTAAAATAGGACAGAGTTTAACTGGGTGATATTTAAGTTGCAAAATATGTTATAAATTAGAAAGTATTTATCTCAACATTTATGTAGACTTTTTATTTCCAACTTGAATAGCATTAGCTTGTTCTTTAGTGTGTTTAGGGCTTATGTTAATTATTAGAACAAGCTGCACTGTAAATAAGGCTTATGTGAAAGTGCTATAAGCAGTAATACACACAGAAGTATTTCTTATAAGTAAACACAAATTAAAGTTGAAAAAGTACATTTTATATTGTTTTATTCTCATTTTGCTTTTCATAGATTTTGGTGTATATGTTTACTTACCATTTTCCAAAATTCTGTAAAGGAGGGGGGAACACAGTAATTAGTATGAATATCTATTTTAACTATATAATTAAGCAAAAGTGTGAAAAAATTGCACAGAAGAGATGAATTCCCTCTTGATGGGTTTAAAGGATAGGTTTACCTTGGTACCAGGATCACAGAACCACAGAATATCCTGAGCTGGAAGAGACCCACAAGGATAAGCATGTCCGACTTCTAACTTCACAAACTGAAACATAAAAGTTAAAACCTATGTCTAAGAGAATTGCCGAATTGCTTCTTGAACACTGACAGGCTTGGGGCCATAACCATTCTCTAGAGGAGAGTGTTCCAGTGCTTGACCATCCTCTCAGTAAAGAATTTTTATTTAGTATCTCATCTGAACTTCCAACTACAACTTTAAGCCATTTCTTCATGTGACCCCACCTTTCTTCAGCACCCCCACCTCTGTCCCCATAATGAGGAACAACATCATGTCAACAACAAGATCACCCCTCCATTCCCTCCCAACTGAACAAACCCAGTATCCTCACCCACCCATCCCAAGTCATGTCCTCCACTCCTTTCATCAGTGTTGTTGCCCACCTTGGATCATCACACTGTATTTTTATATCCTACTTGTATTGTGGAGCCCAAAACTGTACAGAATAGTCTATCTGAGGCCACAGGCAGTGCTGAGGTTTAGCAGGACAACCACTTCTTTTGACCCATTCTCTGTACCCAGGATACAGTTGGCGCTTTTGGCTACCAGGGAACACTCATGGTTCATAATGAACTTCCCATCAAGCAAATCTCCAGATCACTTTCTGCAGGGCTGCTTGCCAGCCTCTTGTCCCTCACTCTATACTTATACCCAGGCATCCAGAATTACACTGTCCCAGGCGCAGAATCCAGCATTTGTCTTTGTTTCACGTGGTTATACTGCAAGGAAAAAGCTAATGCTGCAATTAAGGAGAAGCCTCAAAGAAAAGTATTTTCAATTATAGGTCATTCAAAACTATTATTAGAAAGCAATTAAAAGTAAATTCTTTGAGTTACTGCATGCATATATCAATGTGAAAATATTTCTCCACTGAAATCAAAGCTGAGGGTTGCATTATTTTGTCAGCCAGACAACTCCCTCTACCAGAGGAAAAACTAGTAGCAGATAAAAAACAGGTAATAACACAGGATAGATGGCTGCTTAGAGTGGGAAGCCTCCAGAAAGTTTTACAGTCACTCCCTGTTTAATGCAATGAATGTTGTGCTGTGCAACAAACCCTCATTACTCCTGTGGGAATGTTAGGAACTTGGGGCACGCTCTGGCTGCAGTTAACCATCCTGCTTCCTGGAAACAAAATGGCTAATCCAAAAGATATTTGCAGCACACTTGAGTGATATTTTTTAAAGGAGGTAGTTAATGAACTCTGTTGTGAAAAACAGTCTGAAAATTGCAGTGAGTTAAAAATAAAATAAATAAAAAACCCCTGACCAAACCAAACCAACCAACCAACCAAAAAATCCCCAGACGTAAGAAGCTGAGAAATTCCTTGTGTTCTTGGCTAAAACTCTTGCTTTCACAGTCCTTGTCAGGAAATGACTACAGCACCTATGGAAATTTAGACAGCACCTATGTCCATAAATGTGATTGGGGTTACTGTTCAGAGGAATTTGTTTAATGTCTAAAGGCAATAGGGTCTATTGGGGCTTAACCCTAAATGAGTCTTTAGACAACAGCATAAGCAATGAAAAAGTAATAGCAGAAGAAGGAATTACTTTTTCACTGGGGTGAAAATGGATTTTAGGTTTAACACCTTGCTACAAAATCCAAGTCAGTGAAGAAAGAATCAAGTGATAACATTCTGGCTACTGAAAACTGAAATGGCCCTTGGTACCACACATGCAGCTTCTGTCAGCATTGAGGTCCAGGATGAGGTAGGCTGGATACAGGTGAAGATAAGCAAGTTACTGCCTACACATTCTTTAAGAAAATCTCTTTCTAACAATTCACTATTTGATAAACTGAAAGAGTAATCTAAAGCATAATGTAAGGGTTTGGAAGACCTTAAGATGTTAAACATGACAGAAAGACCTCGACAGAATGCTATTTTCATTCCTTGTTAGTTTTTCCTTTTTGTTAAAGACAAAAAAAGGCTCTGTTGTACAACTGTAAAGCAAAATTCACAATTTCGGTTCTTATTTTGAGTTTAACTACTGAGTTCATCTGTAATTTTAGAAAAATTTATGCATCTCCAAGAAGATTTACCAGGCATTAGATTTTTAAAAACACTGAAAAAACTGAAATGACTTGCATGTCTTCACTCTTTTAGGAAGAATGTGAGAGGGCTTCATACACCTCTTTAAGATTCATAAACACCTTGTCATAGTAGCCTAAAATGTCTTTTTTGGCAAAGAGATGGGGTTATACCTTCATTCTTAAAGCAGTTGAGAGGAGAGTTTGATGGAACTAGTGCAATACTTCATGAGGACTCCACAGAGCAGCACTATTCTCAACCCAAAGGTGAACCCATATTATTATCATCCTCTGGTGACTGTCCTAGATACTTGTTTACGGATGATTCTGAGCCATTCTTCCATTCAAATTTTGCCGTACTGCAAAAAAAGAAGGAAATATTGTAGAAGAATAATTATTGTACCGGGGGAAGGAACACAAGGTTTGTCAGTCTCCTGTTAATGTCTAGCCTGATTATACACAGGGCTAAGAACTAGATTCCCATAGAGCACATCCATATTAGCATGTAGTGCAGTATCAGGGTTATGGCTGTGATGTGAAACCCTCCACAAAACTCCCCTAGCACATGGTTCATCCCTGCAGCCATCCCTGGCACATGAGCTGGGTTCCTTCTGAGTCACTTTAAAGATCTCCTCCTGTTCTGCTGTGCTGCTTGCTAATGAAGACATAGCCAAATGTAACTCAAAAGCCAGATTAAATATTTATTTGGAGAATAGCTTTAATTCCAGCCTTTTAGGGAGGAAATCCCCTTAGAGATGGAAGGTGTGTGTTTGAACTTCTCAAGCTGAGGCAGTGCTTAATCTGAATTCCTTTTCAGCCTTACTCACTCTTACACTTCCCTTGTAAAAGGAAAGCAGCACTTCTTCAAAGGAAAGCAGTGGGGAATATTGTGTTTCAGTGAAATTTAACTCTGCTGGTTTGCCCTGGTATCATACTCCTCCCTCCACAACAGACACAGCAGAGCCAAAGCACTGCCATACCAGCCCACATCAAAGGCCCTCACAGCCAACATTCTGTCCCCAAGAGAAGCCCATAGGAAATGCCTTGGGAAGGGTGTAATTACAGGACAGAAAGTAGTTCTTTACTCACTTGAAGCTATTTTGTTCCTTTGATCATTATTACTGCTCTTTCCTGAACATTTTGAAGGTGTAGTACTTTTGAGGAGATAAAAAACCAAGAATGGCACAGAGTATAATAGATGTTAATGTCCCATGATTTGAAATAAAGATGTAGGGGTATTTTCATCATGATTCTTTTCCTAATAATTTTTAATATCCTATCTGCTTCCAGCTGCTGGACTGGAGCTTGGAGTTTTTCAAAAACTATTACAACCCTAAGATCAGATTCCCAAATGGCTGGTTAAACTGCATCGCTGCACAGGTAAAGTTAGGTTTTGGTGTGGGAGTTCTCTTTACATCATTTCACACTGATCTACATTGACTTTCTTCTGCCATTTTCTCCCCACCTAGCTCAGGCAGCCCTTTCACTGATTCTCACAGTCTTACTCTCACTTTGAATACTTTACATTGTTAGGATTCCTTTCACTTTACTTCCCATATTATTTCCAGATAATACCTGAATATTCTGAAAAGAATAGGCTTAGTGCAAATCTCTCATGAACACTTATTCCTATGTTTGTTTTACAGGTTTGTATGCTATTACTTACCCAGGTAAGAACCTTCACTTTCAGTCCAAGAATCTCATGTTCACAGCTGTCAGTAGCTCCCACCAAGACAGCATTTCACTGCTTTACCTTCTTTCTTAAGATTAATCCATTCTTAAGCATTATGTGTAGAAGCAGAATTTTGGGCATTGAAAATACTTTCAGGACTGGCTGGAGACATAGCTGAAGTAAGGAGCTGTGTTTGCCACCAGACATAACTCATTTTTACTAAGGGCAAAAACCTGGAAGTGCAGCAGCTGGCTGCTGCCATCACAGGCTGCTGAGGGAGTGAGAGAACAGAGCAGGAACTGTGTTGGGCTAGGAGTAAGTGGAGTTGCCTCTCAGTGGCAGTATAATTCATGCCAGGGATACATTGCTCTGAGCTTTCTTGTGATTCATCTCTTAGAGATCCCACTAGCAGTTGGACTAGATGATCCTTTTAGGTTTCTTCCAACTGAAATGATTCTATTCTATTCTATTCTATTCTATTCTCCCTTAGTGGTCGGCCGACACCTTTTTGTGGGTCAACCACTAAGGGTGTAGCAAAGCACTGAGGCCAAAATCTTTGGCAGAAAAATTTAATTTTACTCAACCTGCCTATGACTTTCAAGCTACTTCTGAGTGCACAGGAAAAAAAAAGAAAGAAAGAAAGATTGACTCTGGGTTCACTTTTTGGCATTTGTACAAACTTGTCCGTCTAGACATCTCGTGTCAGCCTTTTGCAAAAGACTAACGGAGTCTCTCAGTTTATCTAGACAGTTCAGTATTATCAGAACAAATTCCATTTCCTACCTGTGCTTCTGAAATTTCATCTTCCTTGACCAGAAATCCTTTTCTGCAAGAGTACACATCTGAAAATAAAAGGCTTAGGAAAAGCACCTAGAGAATTCAGTTTGGGTCAAATATCAAATAATAATTTGGATCTTAACATGGTCTTAAACTAAAAATGATTTTTCAGTCCTCCATGCAGAAAGGAATTTTTTATTTCAGAGAGAAATACAGAGTTTTTTGTGCTGTAATCTTCTAGAGCATCCAGACGCATCAGTAGTATAGTTCATTAGTATCTAACTTGCCTGTCAGTCTGTATCATAATCACAAGAGCATCTGCTACCAAACTGCACAGAGACAGCTACAGATTTAATGAACAGGTGTTTATTCAATACTGAATTTATTTAAAAGGTGTTATGTTATCAATTGATATGCTTCCAGCAACACCAAGATGTTTCAGGAATAAAAATATCAGGCACTTAATGAGAATTCTGTCTGTAACAGGTGAGAAGACCATGAACCAGGTCAAATTCACTCCTTGGCAACACCAGTTCAAAAGTTTTCCTAGCAAATACCCAAAACCAAGGTAACAAAAGTTGTATCTGCTAATAACAATAACACTTTGTTGCAGCATGTCTCAACATATCTCATATACTGAGAATGCCAGGGGAAAATCCAAAGCCTTTCAAGGGTGCAGGAGAACTACAGAAAGCCAAAACTATTATTATTAGCCTTTGTGTAACACTCCTTATGACTGACAGTAGAGAATATGCAAGACAATTAACTCAGGTGTATAATTGGATGAAATTTGCAGGTTAAATCACTCAAAATAAAAAGGGAAAACATAAATTGTATACATGAAATTTTGAGGCAGTTATCTTCAGAATCCCACATGCTTATGGATCCTCTTTTTAAGCCAGAGTTTACTTTATACCTCCCTTGACCTGGGGAAATAAGAATATGCATTTCATGTAATACAATTACAAGAAAATGTGTGTTTGTTGCCAGAATGGTAAGAAAACTGCTTCTTTTTAGCACAGTAGGTCATGTATATATGAATGACATATGAAATAAGTGGAATATTATTTTTTTTCACATATACTCTAGAGTTCAAACCTAACCTATAAGAGATCTCCATCTTATATGGATCTGTGCAAAAATCTTCAATCATGGTGATTCACAAAGATCCTGAATTAAAGGCAAGAATAATAATCTTCATCTATTTAAATTTCCTTTGATGTGTAAAACAACAGCCTTTTTTTTTCTGCCAAAAGACTGATACCTGTAGAAATGAAAAATATGAGGTTACTACAACTGACAGAATCTCATGGAATTCTTGAGCAATTTTTTACTGAAAATATGGACACAAAGGTCTGTAGTTAAATATAACTAATGAATATCCATTCCAAAAATTCATGTTGTGTCCTAAGAACATATTTGTAACAGGGCAGAGGTAAGGAGGAGACCAAAGACAGAAATAATTTTAATATGCCCACTTTTTGCATCTTCCTCTTTTTCTAACAATATTCCTTCTTCACCTTTTCTTTCCTTCACATTCATTTCCTTATATAAGGTTTCTCCCTGCCAGCCCAGAAGATAAGCAGTAGCTAGCTTCCTTGAAGCAGGAATATTGTTCATAATTTATAATCCATTGACACTGGAAGGTACGGGGAGAAAGAGAAGCAAAGAGAGAGAGAACTGAAACACAGAAAAGTGAATGGTAGCCTGAAATAAAACCAGACATTCTTCTCAAACTAAGGGAAAAAATGCAAGCCATGAAATAATGATGGGTCTTGTAGCCCATTTGTTTACTTTTTGAAATAGGACATAGTAAACAATAGCAGGATAATTTAAAGTATTAACTGTAAATTTGGGCTTGGAGCAGAGGAGAGGATGGAGAAGAGAGAGGGGCTCAGGTTTGGTGGTACTGACAACTGGCATGGGGACTGAGAACTACCCAAGCCACATCAGTGCAGTCAGCTCTGAAATGAAACTCCTGTCAACTTCATTTCATCTCCACCAGTGTCAGCACAGCACTCCTTCCATTATTATAGTAGCCTTCTACCTCTTTTTTGATTGCTATCACAGTTTATACCTCAGGGAATAATGCCACATTATTTTTCACTTTGTGGATAATCACCTGTCCCTTTAAATCAACATCAGGTGTCAGCTCAGGACCTTCACAACAAAAAAACCTCTTACTGACTTGGTGGAAAGTAAGACTCATATCCTAGTGCTTAATCAGTTTTCTTAACAGCTGCTTTATGAAAGCAGCCTCATAGAAGAATCCCATTTTCATGTGTTTTTATTGCCCTGACACCATTCTTTTGTGTGTGAAGCATGCTCCTCTGGCCTAATTTAGGACACAGTGCACTGGGGCTTTCACAGTTGTTCTTGATTTGCAAAACACTTACAATGACAGTAGTGCCATATTTCTGTGGGTTTTCTTTCCTCCAATGATGTATGGACAATTCTGGTTGGGATCATCCCAACATTTTATGGTTGAACATGTTTAATCAGAAACACAAAAGAACCAAACAAAAAACCAAAACCAGATGAAAATCACATCACTCAATTTAAAGAAAAAGTATTACATGGCTATTATTCCTTCTAAGAAGAAGGAAAGTCTAGGAAGTTGAAATCTGACCATTAAGAATGATGCCCTGTAGATGCAGCTAGGTAATTAGAGGGCAGAGAGGGACCGGGTTCTGCCTGTTGGAGAGTGTCATGGTTTCAGCCAAAACCAGCATAGAGAGCGTTTGGCTTCAGGCACTGCACCTGCCTGAGGCAACTCAGTGAGACCCAGGAACTGGCCACAGCAACAGAAGTTCATCCAAGAAGACACATATTCATGCCAAGTGACTAACCAAGGTCAAAATGCTTATTTTCTCCAGGCAGGCAGACAGTGGAACCTCCTCTAGATCTGTATTTCATGTCTTATTTCTGTCTGATGTTACTGGTTGACAGGTACTTTACATATTAAAATAGGTAAGAAAGGTGTAAGAGTGTGATTTCTGCCTTTATTTTTTCAGAAATAAAGAATCCAGAGGTTCATCTGGACAAAGAAAGAGACGGAGAAAGAAGAGGGAATAGGGAGCAAGACAAATTATTAAGAGCAGGTTCAGCAATCACTGTATCTCCTTTGAATGGCTCATGATGAGCTATACCTGCCCCATTTTCAGATAAGAAGTATTTCAGATGTCTGAGAAGATGAAAGGATTGATAATGAAGGTATTAAAAAAAAAAGAAAAAAAGAGGGGCATAATTTCTGTAGGTATGAGAAAGAGGAATTGGTGGTCGAGCTGTGAAAGGCAGGAACAGAAAGATTATAGGTGGTACAGATGAAGGGGTAGAAATCTAGAGATAGAGAAGAGAACTGAGGATAAAAAACACAGAAAGAAGAAATGCCAGAGGAAACAAGTTAAGTGGTAAGAAATGAGAAAGGAGTAGCAAAATGAGAGTATTTTGGCACAACATCCTTTTGCTGGAGAGAAAAACATCTGTTCCATTTTCAGAGCAGTTGTTGGCCACAGACATCCTGTTCTGTCAGGTGCTAGGCTGGCTCCAAGGGGTCTGGTGACACAGAGGAGCCTGGTGAGGGTCAAAGTGCAACCGTTAGAGAAAGCACACTAGATCCTGCTTCATCACAGGGACAGATAAAACTCAACAGAGACATTAACTTGGCCTTCTTTAATGGAGAAACTATTGGCATCTTTTGTGGCATTCTTTCTTTGGGTCCTATCTTTTCTGTTGTCTCTAGGGACAACAAGGGAAATTTACTTAATTTCATATACTTACAGTTAGAACAAACTTTCGATGACTGACTTTGGTATTAAGAAAAAAACAAACAAACAATTAAACAAACACTTAGGGAAACATCCTTTGTCTACATTCCCCATGCTATTTGGAGTCCAACACCTCTCCTGGTGAACAAAACCCCCTACTTTTCACAGTCAAGTTTGAAATCAAGAAGCCTTTTGTATTCCTGTACATAGTCTGCTATTAATTACAGGACTAAAATTGTTATCGATGAAAAGACTCATTAATTCCAACAATAAAGACTAAATTGAATGTTTTGCTGTATATAAGCAATAAATATGTGTTGTTGCAGACCATAACATACCTCTGTCCTATGTTTAACCTGCCAATTAACTACAGTAATTATGATTGATTTCAACACCCACCTTTCCTCTACAATTAGAATTAATCCTTCTACTCTATGCTCATTAGTGAATAACCTAGTGTGCTTGGAAATAATTCCCTTTTTTGCTTTTCTGTATCTGTCTTGATAGAGAAGAAAAGAATCCTTGTAACTTTTTTTAAATGTAAAACTATACTTTTGGCCATCTAGGTCAGTTTTGTAGGTGTTCCTTTGGGGGATTAAGACCTCATCATTAAATTCCCTTTTGCAAAAACAGCCTCAAAAACAGTTTAGACCTTTCACCTCTGCATTTATTTCTCAGAGTTTTAGGACTGAGATAATGAGAAAATAGAGGTTTTTCTAAGATAAATGTAAGAAAAAAATGACCAAACTACTGACTTGAATTTATACACCTACTAAATAATTGAAGAGGAGAAGGTAATACTATACCTGCAAAAGCATATACTCTGAAAAGAAATCAGATAGTTTTGGATGCTTACAAGAGCAGGAGAGCCTTTAAAGGAACAAAATGTTACCGAAACAGATGCCTTTTAAACCAGCCTTGATCACAGGATGACTACTGTCAAGAAGTCCAGCTGCTGTGCTTTCCAAATTTCATATGAAATGTTGAATTTCATTGAATTAGTTGAATTTCTCTCCCCTTACTTTCTGAATTTATTTCCATAGGTGTTCACATACAGCAAGAGAGGGCAGGGGTGAAAGGGAAGAGTGTGCACTGCAATCATGATTTCTGAGGGAACATTTTTAAATGCTGTGCAGTGCAGTTCAGTGCAAAGTACATGCTTGTTTTCTTATCCAGGGAAATAAGACATCTGAATAGTAACAGAAAGGTAGAAAAACAAACAAACAGACAAACAAGTAACAAATCTACTCCCTGCTATCATGGGGCCCTGCTAGGGTTTGGAAGAAGTAGATTTCTTGGAAAAAAATGTTGGTGAGCTTCCTCGGAAACAGACACCTGAGCTGAGAGGGAAGGGATTATGCATGAACCAGAGCAAAGGAGGTGAAGAAGAAGGATTAGCAGAACTGAGCATAACCAAAGCAATTTACCCCTTACTGAAGTTACTTCGAGCTACTTAGGAGAGAAACACTGTTGTACTAACATTTGAGCCTTAAAGGGACAAGGTGTGCTTTTAAGCTAAAGTACTTTAAGGGGCACTTAAAGGCTGTTTGACAGCCAACTGCTGTTTAACCAGTTTGTTCCCTACATCACACACTGAATGTTGAGGAACTGACATATTGCCATCAAAAGGACAGCCAGGCATTCTCTGGATATAACCAACATAAAACATAACCTTGGCTACAGAAACATATTAGTATTTTCTTTTGGTACATAGCTTCTACTATTAGTAGTCTTTTTGGTATCAGAGGTATTCCTTGATGCACTGTTTTGAAAAGGTGTATTTACCCACACACAGAACATACAGTTAAAAAGAAATTCTTTAAAGTTTTATTATGTCCTGCTGACTAACAATACAAGTCATCCTTATTTGCTAAATGACCAGGTTAGCTGCTAAATGGCCAGCTGATGGAATTAGTTATAATTTTGTTTTAAAAGCTGACCTGCCACTGTTGCCCTTTAATTGTCTTAACACAAATTGCAAATGTTTTAATTACAAATTTCATAACAGCTGTCCTTCACCTTGGGTGCCCTACACTGGCTTGAATATCTGCAGCCACCACATAGTGAAATTCCTCACAGCTTCCACTGATTCCTTTATTGTTACAGTTTGCTCCAGTCCTCCAATCCTCTATTAACAGTCGCTTTGACTAGCTTAAAATGAACCTTAAAAGGTTCTGCATTTTTATATGTAACAACTCATTTATAATAACATCCCACATTCTGCATGAGTTAAAGCCTTTCATTTCTACTTAGAGCATGATTAACAAAGCTAAACACATATTTTCAGTGTTGATAAGCAGGATAAAAAAGAAGACGAGGGGGTTTTTTTTGTGTTGTTTTTTTTGGGGGGCGGGGCTGGGAGGGGACACATTCTGCATCGCATGTTTATAACCAAGACCTGATGAACAACAAAACTGAAACTCACACACACATAGACAGAGAGACCCACAGCCAGTTTTAGTAACAGGTACCTCTGCTCCCATACATTGCCTCTGGCTTTTTTATAATGCACAACATTGACTGTCCAGCTTAAGTCATTCTTCATGAAGAAGAAATAATACAGCTCCTTTTTTTTTATAGAAAGTCTTGCAAAATGAAAATGGAAAGAGCATATGAAAGGCTTTCAGAGTCTGCAGTGCTATTTTCAGAGAGCATTTGTGTTTTCAGCTACAATCTAGACTCTGATTCCTCATCCTTTTGGCAGCAGGGAAATTCCTAACTCTCTTCTCAGGCTTCATGAGCACCTGCATGCCTGGCTTTCACAAAGGCCCTGTCCCTGAAGGAGAACAGCCGCCTGGAAAACGAGCTGTTGGAAACGGGAGAAAAACTGGCTGAGTGTGAAAGTCTGGCAAGCAAACTGCAGAGGAACTTGGAAAATGTCCTGGCTGAGAAGTTGGTGACCTGGATCCCACCAGTGCAGAGTTTTTCCTGCAGGAGGAGAGACTGGCCCAGATGAGGGGCGAGTACGAGCAGCAGTGCAGGGAGCTGCAGGACCAGATCGATGAGCTTCACTCAGAGCTGCAGGAGTACCATGCCCAAGGCAAAGTGCTCAGGCCTTCCCTGAAAAATTCCCTGTCAGAAGAGTTTGACATTGACATGAAGAGTCATGGCAACGGCGGGATTGAGCCTGACCAAGGACTTGGTTCAGAAGACTGAAATCCATTAAATATGAGCATAGAGGCAGAAATGGCCATCGAGCAGATGAAGGAGCAACATCACAGGGATCTGCATCACCTCAAACAGGAGCTTGAGGACACAGTGAGCCATTATGAAAAAGCTGGAGAGACTGGACAGTGAGTATAAGCGAGAGAAAGAAGAGCTCTATTCCAAACTTCTTGCTTTGGAGAGTTTAAACAAAGGCATTTGTGAGAGAGACAGAGACACAGAGATAGACTCGGTGGGGTGCATTTCAATGCAGATGACCTGGACGTGTACACCTAAGGATCCTTAAAATAAATACCAAGGTAAAATCCCTTTTCCCCTTCTAACTGTGTATGACTCTTGATTTTAAGACCAGGAAAAGACACCAGTTGCTTTCAGAAATTTCAACTGTTAAAAAAATAAGGTAACACTACACAATAATTTGTTCTACATCTTTCCACTGAGATGGCTTTGGTCCACTATGCCCAATTCTGGCAAATTCTGAAGTTACAGTATTACTTTCAAAGAATACTGGAGAACTTTTATAATAATTGTTTTTCAGCTCAGGTTTTCAGCAGAAGCACTTTTATTGGTAAGAAAAATTGGTGCAATCACATTTATGATAAACACTAGATTTTCAAGTAACTAATGCCTTTAAGATTATCAACTTGGCAATCAAAAAACGAATGTTCACAATTCTCACTTAGAAATTTTTCCTTAAAGTTGTTCTAAGGTATATAGTCAACTATTTGGAGGTCCACATGAGCTTGCAGAAATTTAAACTCCAAAAATTTGGATGATGTTACAATATACAACACTTCAGCACTATTTTTTCCTCCTGTAATATATCTTTATATACAAATATATATACAAAATGGTGTAATATTGTCTCTAATCATGATATGAATATCCTCTAAGAACAAGTTTTGATAAAAATAATAGTGATCCGTGGGGACCTCATGGAATATAGACTTTTATCTCTTTATTAAAGTAAAAAAAATCTGCTTAGCATATTGTTTCTTGATTAAGTCTTAAAATTAGTCTGCGTGAAACTATTTATGCATTTTTTATTACTTATTTTTCTATCACATTTTTTTTGTTCAGCCCAAGCAGAATATTTTAATTGTTTCCTAAATTTTGTTCTTATGAGTTGTTCTATCAATCATATAAATAGAATAACAAATATCCTTTACTTCTGTTCTTTGCATGCCTGCCTGCATTTGATTTATCTTAACACACTTCTTAAAAGAACAGTTTACATGTAACTTTCATAGACACTTACTACAAAGAGACAAAAATTACATAAATCTCTTCTTTAGTGAATTATAAATAATGTATAAATACTTTTATTTTCTACTGTCTCTTTTTTTTTTTTTTTTTGAAGGCTTGGACCTACTTACTTTTCATGAGTGGCTTCTGCTGAAGCTTGATTTCTGAAAATATCATCATTGCTAAACCAAGCACACACATATTCACAAAATTCAGTAACTGTCAAAGTTTTGCCTCATTACAAAGGACCATCCAGATGCCAAAGCACTGGAACAGAGTCTACTAGAGGCACCATCTGGCACTTTGGCAAACTAGGCAGGCAGATGGTTTTACATTTGCTTTTGCTACTATTTTTTTTACTGCCATATCCTCTTTTTTTTTTTTTTTTTTTTTTTTGATGGAACTGCATTTTAGAAAACTAGCCGCTGTTTGGGTAACTGTTCAATTCTATACAAATATTTCATGGCTTTTAAATAAGTACTAAAAATAAAAGAAGAACAGAATAAAATAAAAAGTACTTCGGTTCTGCATCTGTATTGTAATTGCAGGGAACTCACCCGTGTAGTATGCATTTACTGGTGTGTAGACATTGAATTCTGAATTCAGACATCATGTTGATTTTTTTAAACAGATGAGGTATGTGCGTTGTCTTACAAACAGTTCACGCTCTACCTCACATAAATTTACCTTCTCAGATAAATTTGTATCTGAGAAGCATGAGGAAAGTTCTAAAATGGGGAAATTTTATAAACTTCTGTTTTCATAAACCTCTAATAAACAAAAAGACCCACTTCTATCTAGATTTTTTAAAATAACCTCATTTATAGCTATGGTGAACAACTCCACAGCACTGAGTTTAAATTTGTCCAGTGTTTCAGAGTGAAAATACTACACACTTCTGTTATTCATGTTCCTGAGCAAAAAGCTCAGGCCTTGCTACTCACTACAAAAAGCAAAATATATTGGATCAGGATTTCAAATACAAATCTTCACAATTAATTTCTACCTCTTCCAAGGAAGAAACAGCTAAGACAGACTCCAGGGAAGTAGGAAATCTGTTTAAGTGATTCCAGGTCTACATCAATATCCAAAGTAGCTGAACACTGAGATTTACAAACACCTTAAATACCAACCAATTACTAACAGAGTTTGACATCTGCAGTGTGGTGTGACATTTGCTGGTGGACATTGGTTCATCAAAAGTAATTTCATGATGCCTAAATATGCAACTTTACTACTCAAACAGTAGTGATGTACTCTACCAGCTGTGTCATTAAATGTGTGTGTCTCTACTGCCACCTACCTGTGCCAGCACATCTTAACAAAACCTATAGAAACAATGGAGGCAGCAATAAAAGAAATGCCAGAGACCTTCCAAAACTGCACAAAAAGACAATGTTTTTCAAATTCCTGCCAGGCAGAAAGGATCTGCATCTAGTCATATTGTTCCACAAAGGTAAAATTTTCTGCACTTACAGCTTACCCTACATCTCCAGTGGTCTTCATCTCATTTACTTCTCAGTTTTTGAGCAAAATCACAGCAGTATACATTAAAAAGATGAGTTACTTATACATACAATTGATGTACTTACACATATGAGCAAAAGGTGATCTTGAAAAGCAATGTAAAACAAAAAAATAAAAAACCTAAGTGCAATTAATGATGAATCGAGTGAAATGGGTAAGCAATTCCTATCTTTTCTTAAAAACAGAAAGCTTGAAAGAACATAATGAACTATTACAGTAAGGGCAACATGAAGAAGGAAGCAATGTGAGAAGATAAAATAGAATTCAGGACACAGCATGGCACAAAAGTGAGGAAAACAAGTGAGGAAGCCTTCAAACTTGAGAGGAGTTATTGCCCTGATAATGATAGGACTTGGATTCACTACAGGACTGATTCACTTTGACTCACAAAGTCATTGCCAAGAGACTAAGCACTGGAGCAGTGCAGTCTGAAGTGTGTGGTAAGGTCTACAAATACAATGTGGTCATTTGCCAAGGCCAGTGCCAGTACATTATGTTTGCACTCTGTTTGCAGAATAGACTCTTGGTTGCCTTCAGAATTTTAACTTTTTTTGTACATGGATGAGCTCTGGGTCCTGAAAAGTTGAATATGTGTTAGAGTTTTGCCACCAGTGTCCAAACGTGATGACTAATATACTGAGGCTTCTCCTAATATTTTTCTTGTAATAGCTGACAGAAAATGTACAATTTCAAAACACAGCAAGAACACCAGCCCTATTAAACAACTTTTTTTTCTGTACTAAGCTTTTTTTCTGTACAAAGCTTTTTTTCCAGTGTCTTTTCGTTTCAGTGGGGAACCAATTCAATCACTCTACTAAAGAACAAAGAAAATATGATAGAGAAACCATATCAGGTCCTGAGAACATTGCAAGTGGCTGCAGACTTTTCTGCGCATGCCTGAGGCCCTACAGTATTTATGTCATTAGATAGGTGCCACATTTGAAATAATATTCCTGTATTACTTAGCATATTATAATAATGTTGGCTGCAATTTACTTTCCAATGCACTTGCAATTCAGGTGTGAAAGGCTCCTGGCAAATGCATGTATTTATTTGTGTGAGCTAAAGTTACGGCGCAAATTTTGTCTGAGAAGATCCTTATGAGGAGAAGAAGAAAACCTCCTGGTCTCACACCTGGAACATTTTGACAGTGGATGCCGATGACATAGTCAGAGCTGTGAGCTTTTATTTTCAACAAATTATTGATTGGGACACAAATGACCTCCACTAGCCAGGAGAGTGCCACTGCTTGGCAAGGACCACCAGACAGACACTGTAAGGGGTGTCCTCTGAGAGCACACCAGCCAATGTGGACCTGAGACAGAGCCCTGCTGCTCAAAGCAGAAACTCACCATCAGAAAGAGGGTGGATAATGCCTGTGTGGAGTTGAGTGTCTGCCAGACATCATCCCCATGGACTGTAGACAGCCAGCAGTTCAGCCGAGTTGGATGAAGAGAAATAAATTCAGTCTTTCCAAGAGACATTCCCACAGCAGGGCCAGGGCTACCCCATCTCCACAGATATATTGGGTTTGCATGGCAAAGTTTCAGTGGTGGGGTGGGGAGGGCTAAACAGGTGGCTTCTGTGGGAAACTGACAGAAACTTTCCCCATGCCCATGGAACCAAAGCCAGCTGGCTCCAAGATTGGCCCACTGCTTGCCAAAGCCAGTCAACCTCAGTGGTAGTGTCTCTGGGATAGCATAGTTAAGAAGGGGAAAAAAGATGCAGTGCAACAATAATTGGGGTCAGGGAAGAGAAGAATTGGAATATGTGAGAGGACCACCCCTGCAGACACCAAGGTCAGTGAAGAAGAAGGGGCGGGAGGAGCTCCAGGCACCAGAGCAGAGATTCCCCTGCAGCGCATGGAGAGCATGGTGAGACAGCTGTGCCCCTGCAGCCCATGGAGGACAACAGGCATGCAGAGATCCACCTGTAGTCCAAGGAGGACCCCACACTGGAGCAGATGGATGCCAGGAGGAGGCTACAGCCCCATGGGAAGCCTGGACTGGAGTAGGCTTCTGGTAGGACCTATGGCCTTGTGGAGAGAGGAGGCCACGCTGGAACAGGTTTGCTGGCAGGATTTGTGACCCCATGGAGAATCCACACTGTTCCTGAAGGACTGCACCCCTTGGAAGGGACCCACACCAGAACAGTTCATGGAGGTAATTGTCGCATGGGAATGATCCCATGCTGGAGCAGGAGAAGAATGTGAGGAGTCCTCCCTTAGGAGGAAGGAGGAGCAGAAACAATGCATGATGAACTGGCCAGAACCCCCACTCCCTTTTCCCCTGAACCTTCCAGATGTTCCAGGGTTACACCTGCAGCATCTCTGAGCCCAGTTTCCACACAGGCTTCAAACTCCCTGAGGTGTTTTGGGAGAGGTTGCACAGGTGGGGATTACAAAATGACACTACAGACCATTCAGGGCAATTGGAGCCTCTGCTGCCTCCAAAATTCTGACAGTTTGGGTATTACCTTATATATTTACAAGAAAGAGTGGGGAGGGAGGTGGAAATCACAAGATGTGTGCAACACAGTCAGGTGGAATGAACAGATTGCTGTGAGAACTTTGGTGACACATGTTGATTTCTGTACAATCAGGTGGACATGGTTAGGGTATTTAGGATGTTGCCGTTTGGACACAAAAACATTTTCCAGAATGAGCTTCTACTGACCATTTGGGAAACACACATGGCAAAACAGGTGAATGAGAGTAGCTAATTGTGGAGAGGTATAAGGTAAACTAATTATCTTATTGTCTTCTTCCTGGGGAAAAAAACCCCAAAGATTAAAAAGAAATCTACTATGCCTCCATATTTTTAAAAACTCTCATTTGAGATATGAAATACAGCATATAAATTCATAAAGGTTTATTTGGGATGTGTCTATTCCTCAAGGTATTCCTGTAATGTTAGTTTCTATAGTCCTGGATGGCTGAGTGTGGTCCGAGTGTAAAAGTCAGAGACCATCTTTTTGATTCTTATTTGCAGGCTACACTGTGTGGAAATTCCAGCCTCCAAAAGCAGCATCCAAGACTTCCTGAGGAAAAGGCTTATCTCTGTTCTCAGTCCTTCACCTCACAAGGGACACCCTGGCACCAGCAGGGACACTGCCAATATGGCCATCTGTTTTAACTGAATGCTAAAATTAATCTCTAAGGGAAAAAGTCAAGTAACCCACAGTATCCTATGAGCCATATGCAGTATGATATATATCTCTAAAAAATTCAGAAACTAAATTATATACAAAGAGAATGTAAGATTTTTAGACAAGCGTAAAAGGCCTCACCTTTAATATACTACTATTAAAGCAGCATACTTTTGAATGTTGTGTGTCTCTAAAATAAAAATCATTTGACATTTTACAAGGTTTTAAAATCCAGTTAGCTTTGACTTCCAATTATTCTGTGTTCTAGTTTGGTCAAATTTAGAAATATATCCTCTGAGAGAAGGCACAACCATCCCTCCCCCCACCAGGTTCGGGAAAATAAATTTTCCTCGAAGGAAAGTGAAGGAGATAAAACTATTTATTTAACAAACACACGGGAAAAGGATAAGAATGCTAAATAATAATATTTCGCTGTGGAGGAAAAACCTGGGAAAGTGTTCGAGTCCTCCCTTTGGTCTCCTCAGAGCTGGGGCTTGGCCCAGGGCCAGGCCCTCTGTGCCTGGTGGAAAGTCCTCCCGATGTGTTCTGATATTGAAGCAGTCCAGCAGAAAAGGGAGAAAATCCGAAATTCCAGGGAAGTTAAAAAAAGTCAACTCTCAGTCTCTCTCTGGAGGACAAGAAACTGAAACAACTGGCCAAAAGCTGACTGGAAAGCAGCAAGCCGGGTGCTTCCTCGCTCCCCTGCCCCAGCTGGAAAAAAAAAGTCGCTATCTCTGTGTGACCTTTACAAGCTGCAAACTGCTTTGAAAAAGTTTTGCTCAGTTTTTCCTTCCTCCTCTCAGGCTCAGTTTAGAGGCATAGAAAGGCACAAGAATTAATTTCTGGGCATAGGGCAGGGATATGGGATACACATCATAAAGTCACCCCAAGACATTCTGTTAAGTGTGATTTAGCTTCCTCACCCCACTGAAGTATACAGAAAAGACAGAATATAAAAGGATATACTATTACAATTTCTGGATTCTATATCAAATACAATATCAGCTTAAACAATAGTATTATTCAGTACAAAATAAAATATCTTGCTTACTATACTACATTATGTAGTCAACAGAGTCAGAAATTCCAAGCTGCAGAATCCAGTAAGACTCCCACAAACCATAGCATCATAAAAATGCCATGGTTAAATCTCCATCGTGGTTAAAAATATCTGTAGGTTAAATCAGCCATTTCAATTCCATTCTTAGCCGTATTCCACCAAGGCATCCCATTCACACCAAATGTACAGAAATCCCAATACAGTGAACACTGGGACTACCGTACTTTGAAAAACTCAACTAAACATTGAATAACCATCCGAGCAGATGTTCTTGTTTATCCCACAGTATTTTATTGGTTTAAAGCTGCACATGGCTAGAAATTGTTGATTAACGCCACTGAGCGTGCCTCCAGCAAGGGGGGGGAATCTTAACAGATGCAGAATAACTCATCTGATCTCCTTATTACAAGGGACGCACTGGTAATACTGCAAGTATATTGGAGAATGGAAGCATGGAATTCAGCCTTTATCTAGCTGATGAACAATGCCTTGCAGAAGCTGCCAGCTGGCATGAGCTATAGGAATCAGAACCTGAAATGTCCTAAACAACACTGCAGATCTTCTATCACAACTGGAGAACCACAACGGACCTTCTTGCAGGATTTCTTTTAGGCTTAATTAAATGTTTTTGGAATACAAACCCAAAACTTTTAGTATTTCTCTGAATCCTTTATTTTCCCCATCTGCAACAATTTGTTTGTACATTTGTCCTACATTTGGCCAATCATGCAATTTTTGGCTGAGAATGGCATGGCAGCTGTGGCTAAAAAGACAAACAAATTCCACTAACCCAGTAGTATAGAAAGTATACGGATGTTATAGAGGAAAGGTTGATGTATTGTCGCCTAACCCATTTTAATATAAGCCAATATGCAGCAAAAAATTTCCTGCCTAGTGTCAAGAGGAATGTACTCCTACCTCTTTGAACAGCTAGGTATATGAAGATGTCACAGATGGTAGGCAAACATCTGTCATGATGCCTTACCCACCTATTGTCCCAGCTCAACCTCTCTTTTCCTTTCCATTCATATAGTAGCATTTGTCAGCAAGAGAAGACAAAGTGCACAGAAGAAAAGGGCTGCAGAAGGAAATTTAATCTGTTCCTTCATCAGAGGAAAAGGAAATTTTAGGAGCAGAATTATAGGAGGAAGGTTTCCATAGTTAAAGCTTCCATAATTATAAGTTACCATAGTAAAAGCTGCATATTTATATGCTGACATTTGGAAGGTTCTGTCAGTTACAGAACTGGAAACCTTTTTGATCTTGAACAACAGCCTGACTTTTGCAAAAATCAGATCTACACTTTCTCATTCTTGGGTAAGCTGAAAGATCAAGTCCTGTGTGTTTCCTAGGTGGAGTTGCTTTTCAAAATTAGCATATATTCTTGAAGTGAAACCAATTTATAGCAATGACAAAATGAACATGTACAGATTGCATGTGCAATTGTGCACTGTGTGGTATGTAAACCCCATTTCTCATGAACTGCAAGAGAGAAGACAATTCCAGAGCTCCCAGCTGGGTCCCTACTCCCTCAGGCGACCTTGTTAGCAGCCTCCCTGCCGACTCAGTCCCACACCACACACTCCCCAGCCCCTCTCCTTCTGTTAAATACCAGGTATCCTAACAAAACATGGATTGCCCGTCAGTAGGGAATGTGAGGCATTGCTTGTCTTCATTTTATGCTTTAAACACATCATTTGTTTCATTGCTTTCCTTCCCCTTCCCAGTCATTACCTGCTGTCATGTCAGCCTGTCTCAGTTCTTCCCTGATGCTTTATGTTTCATTGCTTTTCATTCACCTTTTCTCCATGCTCTGCTAAGCGCCTTGGCTGCAGCCAGCTAGAGGAGATGCTCTCCCTCATTTTGTAGCTTAACAATCATCATGCCAAACCCTGTTCAGTTTCACTGGGTGCATTTGGATTAATAACCATTTGTTGTCTCCATGCCTTTTTTACTCTGTCACTGATTTAATGGAGAAAAAAAAAATGTTTTTACTGGAAGAAAAAAATCTAAAGAAAATTACATAATTTTGGGTAATCGAATCCATTTTACTCCATTAATTTCGAAATATATCATATAATTTCACATCTGTGCAAACTGACTAGTGTAAATGTGCCTTAAAATCTACATTGATCTTAGGCTGGAATATCTAGAAAATCAGGGATGAACATGATAAATGTGGGAACCATTTTGAGAGGATAGGAAATAGATTTTGCCTATCTACATGGAGAGGCAAAAAATGAAGAAACAACTTGTTTATCACATTTTTCCTTGCACCAGGCTTCCACCCTCACCTTCTCTTGGCATGACATTATATGCAAAGCAGGATATGCAGTAGGTTCAGTTTCTCTGCAATTGTAGATGATCTCCTGTTTGATGATTCAACTCAGCTGCCAGTCTCAGTGGTATTTACATTCCAAAATAGAAGACACTTAATGTATGTCATGTCCATATAATGGAAACATTTAGGGTGATGCTACACCCTGTAATTCCTGATGCTTATAAACTTGCCTGGGAAAGCTGTATTAACTCCAGCTGTGCCTTTCTGGTGAAAGCATGAAGGGGATTTTTGGTAAGGACTGTTTATGTGTTAACAGGGAGTTCCCAGTGACTTAGATATCCGATCTTGACCTTAATAGTTTCTTGACCTAATTGTATAGGTTTAAGTGGTTAACAAAAATAAGCCAAATGGATTTTTTTTAGGTTTGCAGTAAAATGGTGTATAGATGAAATACATAGGTTATTTCAGGTTCTTTCTCCTAAAATTCAGTTAGAGTAAGGAATTAATCTTGACAAAAATCATTCAGGTTTGTGTGACTCAGGAATTATTGTGATTGATAGGCCCTTGACTGAAGTTATCTTTTCTCACTGGAGTGTGAGTTCAATGCATGGCATATGCAGTGTTTCCAGTTAGTGAATGAATAAGTTTGTATAATTTCTCCACAGCATGCTGAGAGGATGCAGCATTACATAGTCTGCTATATCAGGAATTGATAAGGAAAAATCATGCCTGTTCAAGCAATCACAAACAATTTCTTCTGCAGTCGCAGTCAGGGGAAAAACCTAGAAAGTATTCATGGAAAGATATATTTCATTCATCTCATATTTTACTATGATGAGAAAGGGCCAGTGAAACCAAGTACAGAAAAAGAACAGCTCAGCTCAGCTGACTACAGGCAGAAGCCTTCAGGAATGTACTGCTCGGGAGCGAACACAATGCTCAGCCGTACAAGATCCCTGTGTGATACATACACATATGTTTATAGTGTGTGCATTTGCACTAGAATTACGGGACAAAGAAGTGCTCTCAAAGCTAATTTCTCAAATCTCCATTATGAGTTTTGCTTTATATTTCAAAGTCATCTTGGAACACATGAACAGCATTTCTTTTGTGCGAGATGACCTGGAAAATCAGCTCCATCCATTTACATGTTCTATTGAAGCACACATTCTTGGGATATTGGATTCTCAGCATCAGCTGCTCAACTTTACCATTTTGCTTTCATTGCCATGCAGACATACTTTCCAGAGCCAAGGGGAAAGTTAGTGGGCACAAAAAATAGTCTATGTATACTGTAGTCAGTGAAGTTTTTTCAGTACCGGGGAGGCTAGCCTACCTCTTAGAAGGCAGCTCTTATTTCCTGATACGCCAGTAAAGGTCTACCTGGAAAAGGAAGAATGCAAAGCATCAGTTCAGTCACTTTATATCTTGGGGTTTTTTAAATGCAAGATTGCATAAACATATTTCAGTAGAATAGTTCATTTTGAGTAATTTTTATCTTACTGTTATGTGTATTCTTCATTTGTCTTAATTAAATAGCATTTTTCTTGTACTGGACCACTGCAATTTTTATTAGCAGAGGAAGGACACTGGAAAGATAAAAAAGTGGACACACAGACTTCTGGACTAAGTTCTTAATGACATAGACATTCTCAAACAAGTCCTTCTTAGAAACACTGAGGATTAAAATTTGCTTGCACTGTTGTTTTTTTTTTTTTTTCCTTCTTTCTGTATTTGTTTAAGGAAAATGGTTGCAAATGTTACCCAAGTGACTCAGACTCACTTATTCAAATAAACATTTGCAAATACTTCCTGCTCTCACTTGTCTGCATTTTATTAGAGAAAGCATTCAGATTATTCTGACTACTTGCCTGAGCACAGAAAAACTAAGCATTTCTGAGATACATTTTCTGATGGTTTTGTACATACTACGCAGTAAAACGGGTATATAGGTTTACATACTCATATTTGCAATGAAACCTCTTATTCGCAGCTCCTCAAGGGAGAATATGGCTTTGTGTTTCTTATTTTTGTAAAGAAATCTCCTGTACTGTTTGAGTAAAAGTAATTAGACTCAGAAGAATGTTCAAATAGATGTTATGGTGGTAAACACGCCCTGTAGATTCTCCAAAGCACAGAGCAGGCACTAGCAATAAAATTATCTTCATGAAGAGGGACTGTAACTGACTTCATAGGTATCCTCTGGCAAAAAATAAAGCTCTAAATTTGAATGAGAACTTTTGTTGAAGTCCCAGAAATCAGAAGAGTACAATTATTTGCCTGCTGAGTTTCATTTTGTTGCATCTCCTCATGTATATATGTCTATTTACCAGATTCCATTCAGAAATAAGTAATAGTGGGAAAATTTTAGTAGAAACTATGTTCATCTAACTGCTTTCCCTGGTTTTACTCATTACTACTGTGTAAATTATAGAATTTACAGAGTTCTATAAATTCTAAAGACAGACCCTGACTATTGTGTTTAAATGGAGTAGCTTTACACTGCAGTTTCATAACCAGTTTAATATGACACAAGCCAGCTCAATCATCAGAGTCATCCCACCACCCCCTCATTCCTGGGTGATTATTTCCCCACCCATAACTGCAGGCACATGAAGTCATACGGCCTTGCAATGAACTCAGGGAAGTCATCTGACATAATTAACCAGGGAAAAAAAAGCCAACAGCAAAAGAAATTATATTTAAACCTCCTTTTTCCAGCTTGATGTTTTTTCAAAGAACCTTCTTAAGCTGCCTGGTCGTTTTGGGGTTTTTACTTTTACAGCACAAGAGACAAGGTTCGAGTCAAGAAAACACTGCCAAGAATTTAAGGTAGTAGTGCTACCTTATGCAGACCTAAACTAACATGAAATGATATCATCATCATTCAGCCAATTCTGTGCACTCCAAAGCGATAATAACTAAAATGAATACAATGCTACTCAAAGCAAAATGAAAATAACCTGCTTAAAGTAAACCAATGAAATATGAAGTAAAAAAAGCGTAGCACATAGACTGCATGTCATGTAGAAACAGTAAATTGCAATGCCAGCAGATATATCTAAGGCTTAAGAAAAAAAAAAGAAGTCTGTGAATTTTTCATATACGACAAAAAGCAAATTAACTGTGTGATTTCACTCTGTTTCCTGCATAAGTAAGAAAATAGACCGGTATCTTGCATCATAGGAATTTACCTTAGCATTTGTTATTTTTTCACCAAATAAAGGTGACTTTCACAGAGGGTTAAAGTTCATGAAGTGAGATACTGACAAATGCAGGCACCTACATGCAGGGTGCTTACATTCTGAGGGCTTTTGCTTGGAGGCACTGTAATTCTGTATGCACCCAGTTTGTTTCTTCACAGTGGCCAAACTTTGCAGTTTGCACATCCCACTCGTACTCTCTGAGCAGTGTGAGCAGCTGACTTGCACCAAAGCCAGGTCAAGATCCACAAGCTAAACATTCTTTAACACACTTGGCACTGATAGCACTGATACTCCTTTAAAGTGCACCTCCTGGTGGTTTTTTTTATGGGGGAGGAGATGAGGTTAGCTCTTGTATTCTACAGACTATTGGATAGCTCATCCTCACAGGAGAGGGAAACATCCCTAACTAGCAGAAGGATAGACCACTTCATCCTAGGCTATTTTGTGCAACATATCTTTCACTTCTCAGTTTGAACCTCTGCTGCTGAATTGAAAGAAATGCAAGAGTCATGAAATTTCTGAGCTATAGAGAAGCAATGAGCATGTCCAACTAGCCAAATATTTAGGGTATTAGCCTAGGAAGAGAAAATCCCTATTTTCCTGTCTGCACTCCAAAATCACCTTTTGTTTTTGCTTTTCTTCTACACCTTAGTGGTTACTGGGTAAAATATAGAAAATATAGATGTTGGAATGAGATGCTGCTACCACCTTAACATCTGTACTGTAAAATCAGACTGTATCTCAGCCTGAGCCACCTACAACCCACCATAACTTGTTCTTCTGATCCATACTCCCTGACAGGTTCTGGAATCCTTTGACATGCTGAGTTGGATGGGATAATTTTGAGACAGGCAATTTCCTTTGTTCATTACGATATTTGTTGGGGTGTTTGGTTCCATCTGGGGGCTCTGATCACTAAAAATTCAGCACTGAGGCAATCTGTCTATCTGGAAAAGGTCTGCCCTTTTTCTTGCTGGTTTCTGTAAACTATTTATACTGTACATTGGGTGCCTAAAATGCAGGACCATAATAATAATAATGTTTACTAAATAGTTAATAATTGTAATCACTATTGATATAGCCATAACAATAGAAGTAGCAACTAATTTACAATTTAAAAGCCAAATTATAGAATAAAGTTATGGGGGAAGAGGAAACAAGATTTATATGAGGACTTCTGCCTTCCAAGCAGATAACTTCTTCAACAGAAAATATTTGTTGATCACTTCAAGTACAAAATCAACATCTTATTCTACATCAAGTTCTTTCTTTCTAAAGTTCTATCATATTTTTTTTGTTTGAGACACATTTGCTCTCTCAATATTTATTATGAGTAAGGCTGTGATATTTATTCTTCACAGGCACACGTTAAGGTTGAAAATTTATTGGAGGCAGAGATGCTAACATCTCAATGCTAAAGCTCCATGTTATCCCAATTTTCCAGGGATTTTGTCAGTAATTAGTATTCTTCTGTGTCAATAAATCATTTATATCTTCATTCTCAAACGTAATTTCAGCCAAGAGAGAAACTGTAATAAATACTTATTATGCACATTATATATTACTAATGAAGAGGATGATAAATTGCTATTAAAAAAAAAAAAAAGTATCGTGAAAGTCTTGCTGAAATATAGGTAATAAATATTACACTTAGAATAAAATTCTCAGGTAATAAAGCATTATTATTAAATTTCATATGCCCTTCATACACACAGTGCTCATCCAGTAAAATTCTACAGGTTTCTTCGTGCTCCACTGAATCCAGCAGTACTTCAGACACTGATATCTGTAGGAGCCACGTCAAGCTGTGAATGAGTCAAGAAAGAAAGACATCTAATGTGATTTTATGCATCAGCAGGCTCTCCCATTCTCCCACATGATGTCAGGTCTGAAATAAAAGAAAATTGTCCAAGGAATATTTAGCAAAATCAGTCCTAGAAGAAAATGGGAAGAATCAAAATTCTGACCAGAGGTCAGCATGATTGTCAGAAAGCTGCGATAGCGTCGAGCAGAGAGCCAAGTGCGACGGTGTTGCCAACAGGGCAGGGACCTCAACAGCATGGGATCTGCTCCCATGGCTCCTGATCAGAAAGGGCAGAGCAGGGCCTGAGCAGGGTCACAGCTGCAGGATGACTTGGCAGGGACACGGGAACAGGGATGAGCCGAAGCTAGGATGGGGTGGTGGTTAGGGTCAGGAATGAAGAGGTAGGAGGCTCAGGGATTCCTGCCAACCAGCTCAGGCAAGACCAAGGGGAAGAGCTGCAGCCTCAAAAGAGGTCAGAGTGAAGACAGGGAGGACCTTGCCTCTCTCAGCCACTTGCACACAGTTCTGCTGCATGGCTGCATGGCTGCACAGCTGCACGATTGCACCAGACTGGACCCCAGCCCACGACAAGCCCTTCAAGTGGGTGGGTAAGGGAAGACTTGCACACAGGAAGGCTCTGAAATGTTATGCTGTTCCTTCTTGGGGTTTAATCCCATGGTCATCAGCTATAAGACAACATTTCCAGAGTGAAAGACCAGATACCAAAGCAATTACAAGATGTAAGACAAGTAGAATAATCTCTCATATACATAAAATACAAATTCAAATTTCTTATAATCTCAAAAAGGAGAAATATTCTCAGTGAACATCTGTCAAAGAAAGAGTTTGACACCAAGTTCAATAATCTTGGATATAAATAACACAAAATGGAGAAAGACTGACGTTAAATGCAAAATCCTTAATCCATCAAATTTAAAATCAAGGATTTTAACATTGACAGATGTTAGGCAAGGTCAAAAGTTGGAGTACAAGCTCTGCATTCCCAGAAAGCTCAAGCAGATTTTCTAAATAGCAAATCAAGTATATACAACAAAAATCTTTGCTCTTTTGAGAGTATGTATATTCTACCAGACATTGGAAAGTAGATGTAAAAATTTCTTAATTAAAAGAGGCTATTTTAGCATCATTATACACTGATTTTAGATACCAGAAATGTCTACAACAGGATATCAATTATCGTCTTCCAAAAAACTTTAATACTTTGATGAGGTTTAATTTTAAGGTCCTTCACATTCACACCCTAAATACTTCAATATTTTAGTGTTATCCCTCAAAATGTTTTTTTTAGACAAAAACACACATTTTGGTCCTGCCTCCCAAGTCACTTGAACTTGTGAGTCAACACAAAGAATGTTTTCTATTTGGAGAAAAATAAAAATACTTACAGTAGTAAGTACATTAGATTACCTCTTTTTCTCTTTAGTATTACTTTAACCAGATTTTTTTGTCATAAAAAATATCCCTTGTGTATTATTCTATATTTTTTTAAACAAAACCAAGTAATTCTTTCCTTCCAAGCCAATATCACAAACCACCTAGTAGTTTTCCTTCTTTTAATATCTGAGACCTGTGGTTTAGAATGAAAATGGTCATATTTCACTTTCTCTATGATCTTTTGGATATAGCATTCACAGCTTATTAACTAGGGATTCATTGAGCCATATGGTGAATAGTAGCCTCACATCAGGTACAACCCAGTCAAATAATTAAAAGTTGCTCTGTTTTAAATGCACTTTTCAGTCCCAATGACACAGGTGAAGATAATGCTTACTTAAACATTATTCTACTTAAGTGCACTTAATATAGATTCATATCCTGACTTGAGCAGCAGCTAAAATCCAAAAAGATGTGTTCCCAATGTCATTATCTTTTAATCAAACACAACATTGTGCTAAATAATGAAGCAGGGCTCAGATCTCTCATAAAGGAAGAGCTCCTTTTCTTTTTCAAAATAATAATAGGGGTTTACCAGCTGCAATTTACACTTTAATAGTTTCTGATAAAACTCTTGTGCTCAAATAAAAGCTCAACAAAAGCATCTTAAAATTTGCAATCCAAATGGAGTTTGCCTCTTCAATTTTTTTATTAATGCAGAAAAACCTAGCTGTGTTAAGTATAGGTTGTCAAATTTTGTCTTACGCCCAAGATGACAAACAATTTGCACTATATCTAACATGTATTGCTGAAAATTTTCATGTTCTTAGCTCTGAAGTGCTTTAAAATGAAATAACAAAAAAGTACACCCTCCTTTCCATTATCTGCTTTTATATTACAACAAAAAGATTTGATATTTTTATTCTTATTTTCAGATATTTGCTGATACACACAAAGAAAACCCCAGATAATTTGGCAATTTAAAATACTCTTACAATTTTAAGAGGAGTTGAAATGTTTAGGAAATTCTCCACTGTAGAGATGTCAAAGAATTCTTTACATTACAACTGAAAGTATAATCTTTTCACTTTTAAATATTTATATGCAAGAGATTTTAGATCCAGTATACCAATACGTGTGTCTATACTTGTGAAAGGAAGGTCAGTGCCTTAGCCCTATTGTAGCTTATTTTTAAACACGAGACCAAATTGACTAAACTAAACTTTTCAAGTGAAAACATAGTGTCTCAGTTTGAGACAAATTCGGAGGAACGTCTGAAATGAACATCCTCTGATAGAAGGCAGGTTACAGCCACCCCTCTCTTACCAGGTTAGGAAAGAATTTTCCTCGGAGGAAAGTGAAAAAAAAAGTTATTTATTTAACAAGCAGAGTGCATGTAGGCACAGGAGAAAAAAAAAAGAGAATAACATTAAATAATAAAACTTCTCACTGTGGAGAGAATTTGGCAAAATTCAAAGCCTTTGTGGATGTGGCTCTTTCCTTTCCGGAGCTGGGGTTCAGTGTGGGCCCCTCTGGGCCATGGTATAGGGCCTCCTAATGATGTTTTGGTGTTGCTGAACAGTCTAGAAGAGAAGGAGAAGAAGAAGCCAAAGTTCCAGGGAAAAACTCTCTTGCCTCAGCTTGCAGACTAGCTGAAAAGCAAAGGAGTTTAACTCTCCATCTCTTTCCTGAGAAAAGGAGCCAAGAGCTGGTGTCCTGGGTTGTAGTATATTCTATTACCATCCCCATCAGCTGTTGAAATCAGGTGGGGCAGTGTTTCCTTGCCTCCTCCCCCCAGACTATCTTGCTGTTAATGGCCCATCATTGTCCTGCCACCTGACTCAGAGATAACTCCCTCCAGACCATCTTCTGTTAATGAGCCTCATCAACACTTGGCCTCATGACTCATTACCCCATTGTGAGATGCTCCACCCAGAGGGAGGAACCGAGCATCCCATCGTGGATATAATCTGAGATTCTGAACACCAGAGAGAATACCTTTCTACTGGATTTCTAGAGGACAGGAGCTACATAGCCACCACTGGACCTTCTGAGGAGGAGTAGACCCTTTTCTACAGGATCACTACTTCAGAGGTCTGTAGTCACCGTCCTACCAGACTGCTACCGCCAGCCTGACTAACAGGGAGTCAGGTTGTATCTTGACTCTGTCAGTTTGAACCAGTGTTTTCTTTTAGTTTTTTCCTTTTCTCACCTTTGGCATTAAAGATGAACTTAAATACAAATGATCGGGGCTATTTATAAACTTTGCAGGTATGTGTGCATTATGTTGTGTGTTATATATGTGTGTGCATTCTGAGCACATCAAGGATTAGACCATTTAAGGGAATTTGGCCTGGAAATTCAGGAACTTGACTTGGCTTAAGAGTAATGAGAAGTACAGCAGGTTCAATGCAGATCTCACTGCTGAAAAGTCGATACATATGGGGACATAAATCTAGGCACCTCAAGACTTTAAGAAGAAGCAGTCAGGCTCCTGCAGGGTTTCGAGAGCAACAGAATTAAGCAGTATCCATCACAAAAATTTCAGAATTATAATTTTGGGCATTTAGTGTCTAAATTTCCCTTATATGAAATAACCCTTCTATAACTTATTTCTGTCTGATCTACAGTCTTCAAATAAACTTCATACCTATTTTTATAGGTGCATACAAAGTTTCACTGTGAAGCAGTTATAAACCAGGTCTCAATGAATCCTCTTTATCACTCCTTCTGCATTGATACTGTCCTTGGCAAATGGCCTCAGTCAGTGATGCAGAGAAGTTCACGTTAGTATTCAGCTAATGTGCAGTTGGGACCCCTAATGACTCATGCTATTATAAAATTGACTGAGATCACCTAAAGGAAAGAAACAAGATCATTACAAAAAGCTCAGCATTCTCCCAGTCTTGTAATGCTTGTGCTCTGAAGACAGAATTCCCTGTTAGATACTCTGAAATGTGTAATGAGGGCTGTTGTTGCAATTTTGATGATATTTGCAATTGAGGAGTCTCTAGCTATTCTAATTGTTCTGCTGTTTAGAAAAGAGATGAAGGCCAAAAAAAGGTCAAAATGAAATTAACAGATAAGCAAAAATTAGAGACGAAGATGCTACATTTAGCTCAGTCAGAATAACACAGTATTTTTAGGTCAGGGTTAATAGCAAGTGTCTGAACTCTCTACCCAGAAACTGCTGTAGATGATGGATTAAGTTTACTGGTATATTTTAATAGATTGGAACAGCAAGGAGTCCTGGTATTATTTATCTCAAAGATCAGCGTTTTCTTATTTCTAATTAATCTAAAGCCAACTTGACATATTGTCATAGTTTTAATGAAATTTGAGGTTTGATATTCAGAAAGAGAAATCAGAGAAACCAGAATGACGGAAGAGATTTCCTAAAATGAAGTGGTGTCTAGTGGTGACATTTATTTACACCATGAAGATTTTCCTTACTTTACGCATAACTCCTGGTTTTCTAGATATGTAATTTTGTTGTTTTTCCAACTGAATCTTAGGCATCAGTGAATGCTCTTTATCCAAACCCTGTAGCAATGACAGGAAGCCTGCACTAAACATATCTTATGGAGAAAAGAGCCATGCAATTCCAATATATGATGGCTAGTGAGCATACAAAAAGGTACAGGTTGCTCAAATAAATAAAGCCATCTACTGAACACCATCAACAGCAACTTTCCTCAGGAGAAAAGAAGAAAAAGTTATGATTAGTAGAAAAGTTAGACAGGTGTGGCCAGTTAGAATATTACAAAACATAATTTAAAATCCAAATTAATGTGGTAGCAGACTTAATTATTTCTATAAACAAGTAACAGAATAGTAATGAGGGCTCAGCTGTTCATGTACACTGTATTTGATCCTTGGGTTGGGAATAGTTTCTGTTTTCAGTCCTGCATTGGTATCCTGTACTAAACTTTTATTCTGATGTTACTCAGAGTCAGAAAGTTACTCAATACAAATGAGCATAAAAGCACATTACATAACATACATTGCAGTTCAAAGACAAAGAAGAAGGAAGAACATATAAAGGTGTGGAAGAAATTCCTCCCATTTAAGGCATTGAAAGAAAGAAAGAGCTGGGACATCTGTAAAGTATTTGGATAGGATTTCCTTCTACAAATAAAGGCCTTTCTTTATAAAAACACTTCTGCAGATGCAGCATGAAGAAATCAACTTCTGAAAAGTCAGATATAATGGAAGTATAAAATAGAAGACATAAAATTGCTGCATAACAAATAAATAAATCCTTGTTATCTTTGCATTTTGAATATTTTTACATTTTCCTGGTAATATTTAATTGCTTTATTTTTATAAATAGTATATGTTCCAAAATATTTTGTTTGGTTTTAACACTAAATAAGATTAATACAGTTTTTCCCTAATTTAATCTTCTTGTCTGATGCAATATATAAAATTTAATTTACCTCTATAACTAATGCTTGGTAGGAAATTTATTCATTGAGTTATACCTTTCAACATTTTTCTTGCAGGTAATGGAATATATAAAAATAAATCACATTTCACTCAAGCATTTTATGGTATGCTGTCAGCAAATGTCCAAAGAAACACAAACGTAAAGCATTAAAAGTGAAACCATTAACTTGCAGATAAATCATCGAAACTTCTCATTTAAAAAATGATTTGTAAAGGTCTAATGAACTGTCAGGGATAAGAACTGAAAATTACCACATATTATAATCTTCCTCATCTCTAAAATAAATACAACCTCATTTCATTTGGGCACAAAAATAAATTCCACTACTTCCATTTATAATTTTAAATCATAGAAAGGGTAACTATAACAATGCATGAGCAAATGCCTTTTTTCACCTTCATAGACTAGGGAAAAATGTGAATATATTTCCCTCACTTAAATAAAATCCATGTCTGAACTGAGATTAAAATTAGAAATTTATTCCTGAACACATAAATATGACAGTACTGTATTTAATTTCTGATGACTATAACTGTCATGCTTGAGTTGGCCTTTCATTCTCTAAAATAGACTTCTTTATGTATCACACCACATTACTGAATACTGTTAATCTTCAATATATTTAATGCATTAGGCAAAAAAAAAATTAATTTCTTGTGGGTTTTACTTCAAGTAAGTATATTTGAGACAATCATTTTGGTCTGACTTATGGAAAACGCCCCACGAATAAACCAATCCACCACAAAACAAACCAGAAATTTTCTGGAAATTTAAACCATGCCTCCTGCCATAGGAGCTACTTTATAAAACATAGGCTAGGGCTTTTCATTCATAAACATTTAAGAAGGAGATAATTTAAATTCTGTTGTTTTGTGGGATTTCACTGTTATTGTTTTGGGGATTCCTTTTCTTTAGTTGTCCATGTGTTGCCCACCCCCCTCGGCCCCCCCAGATGAGTAAGAGACTGTGCAATGGACTTTGCTGGGAGACTACAAACTACGTGTTGTTATTGCCAGGCTGTATGAGACAACAACAGACTCAACAGCATTTCTTCAGTACTAGAATAATTTTGAACTTAAAGAATTTCTGTCATCCCCTATGGCTCTAGTTAGAATTAACTTACTACATTTCTTTCAAAAGCAATGTATATCCAGCATATATGGGAAGAAAAGTGGGAGTGGAGGTTGCACACCTCTCAACAACTCCAGTGACCAAATCTTTGGAGTTTCTGAAATATATGCAATCAGGCTTGTTCTCAGAAACTGGGAACATCAGAGAAGTCATGCCACTACTGGGAAAAGAAATCTGAAATGTTATTTGACAATTATGTAGCTACCATGTACTATTAACACATTTTCAAAAAAAAAAAATCACTTTTTTTTCTTAAGTAAATGCTGTTAGTATCTTTTCTACCTCTTTCTCTGCCACCCAAAGGTTAGTTCATTTTGGCATTTCTGTGGATTGAGAGTTTTACAGAGCAAAGGAAAAACTCATGCAACAAGTGGAAAGGTTTATTGAGAGCAAAGAGGATGGCTTCATTTTTCCTCTAAGATCAAACTGAGTATTTCAGGTAAAGTAGGAAATCTAGAGGTTTCTCCTAACTTCAGATCTTATTCTGAAGCCTTTTTTTCAGACCTTGAGGAAAAGAACAGGAAATTTAACAGAAGCGGATCGGAGGGAAGATTTCACAAATCAGTTCACTTGCAGAGATTTAGTCCTCACCTTTTAATAAGTATTACCAAAAAAACTCCCAAAACAATAGAATGACAGGTGGTTTTTAAATTTCTATTTTATTGTCAGTCAGGCAAAGAAATTCTCAGTATATATCTAACATAGACTATTGAAACTGTGTAAAAAAAGCAGGTGACTGAGTTATGATCACTCTACTACAATATCCAGGCAAATCTTTCTTCTACCTTACTCAGAATTACTATGCAGTTGATAGTGCTGGCACGTTCACAGCTACCATGTGACACGACACTTTTTCAAAATCCTCAGAAGGTTACTCAGTCTCATCACATAGGGGCGTGAACTACAGCAATACTACTGAAATACTATTGCTACATGGCTGAAGTTTCTGCAGCACCAGCAAACTTACCTTACCACAAAACCCCACTAACACTTGCTACTAAAATTAATGGACTACTAGAGGAAAATAATGGAGGGATGGGAGGTGATGTCAGTAAATCCAAAATTCTTGTGAGCAAATCCAAAATTCAGGGATAGTTTCATTATGACAATGTATGATTTCAACTCCTAAAACACCTGGAGAAGGTTGGAACAGTACCATCTTCTGAAGAAGATGCAGTACATTCCATTCACCTTCTTAACCTTTTGGCTGGGAGGGGTGGGTACTGGAAAGAAAGGATAACATCATACTTCTTTTTCTAAGTTTTCTAGCTATACTGAATCAAAAAGGCACAGCTGTGGAATTAGAGCTTTTCCTAAGAACCTAAATACATACAAGTATGCATATGAAAAACTTCTTGAAATATGCTATATGAAAAACAGTCAGTTGTGAAAGCAAATAAATTGTATTAATTATTCATAGAGTTTAGCAGACTTTCTAATCTGACCTTTGGATTCCTGATACTGGTTCTGTAATACATCAAGAGTAGTAAAACTAAATTGATTGTTAGAAAAAAGGATAAAAAAACCCCCAAGCTGTTAAACTCTTCAGCTGATTTGTAACGATTTAGTTGCTCTGCCACCTCCACAGTTTTCAGTGTTACACAACTAGGGAACAGAGTGCACGCAGAACTGACCTGAGCCACAACAACGCTGGGGTTCAGGGGCCCAGTGTCTGTTAGGTGAGACATAAGGCACGTCTGCTGTCACCTCTGCAGCATCCCAAGGACAGCACATTTCATGCAGGGAGAGAGATTTGCTACGAGTGCTGTAGCCCAGGGACTTCTGAGAAATGTGCATTGCAAGAAATCAAGGGAAGAGAGAGTGAAAGAACATCATTTATAAAACAGCTTGACTGAGCAAGTAAGTCTGATTACCTGCACCGTGCAACTATTGTCACGACGGCTCCGCGGGGAGCACATTTATTTGTCACTTCCACCGTACCATATCTCAAGACATACAAGTATTACATGGAATGCATCCCTCAGCAGTTGGCTAGCAGCCTGCTTCCTGGCACATCTCAAATCCACAGATAAATGCTCAGGAGCAGCACGCTGCTCTTCATCACCCTATTTCTAACCTCTTGCAAAGTGTCTGCACACAGGCTTTATTTCACTGGCTTTGGGTTTTCCCAGGTTACTCTCCGTTACAGATATTTGCGTTTGAAATAGGTGAGAGTGTTCCTCCCGGGACTCCAGGGCCTGCGGGACCCTGCCAGGGCCAGGGTGCTGCCAGAGGGGCACGACCCAGAGCGGGTCAGGGTGGCATAGGCAGAGGGAGAGGTGGAGCGGGGTAGGGTAGTGTAGCCAGAGCGGGACAAGGTGTAGGAGGAGCGGTTCAGGGAGCTGTATGGAGGGCGTGTAAGTGTGCCGTAGGTGGCACGGGTCGAGGAGTAGCCCAAGCGCCCCTCAGGGCTCCACAATGATCGAGAGGTGGGAGCCCACGTGGAGTGGGAGCCCAAGCGAGTAGTGGTGTCATAGGAGGGGCCCCACTGAGAACCGCACAATGAGCGAGACGCGGAGGCACCCACAATCTGGGAGAGGGAGCGAGAGATGGGAGCACAGAGGGAGCGGGCTGTGGCACCTGCCAGGGGGCGAGGGGATGGGGAGCACGGGGGGCAGGCAGCAGCTGACGAGTCCAAGGGCTGAGCGGCGGGGGAGCTGGCAGGGCGGGAGCCCACGGCCACCAGCGAGGCGGAGCTGGGCGAGCACAGGGAGTGGGCCGCGGGGGGCCCTACTGGGCGGGGGGCTGGAGAGCACAGCGAGTGGGATGCTGGGGGTCCCACGAGACGGGGGGCTGGGGAACACCGTGAGTGGGATGCCGAGGCGCTGCCCACATGCAGCACTGTTGGGGTGCTGCTACGGTCAGCAGCACGGGGCACTGGGGAAGCCACTGGGGAGCACATGCTGTGGGCTACTGCGGCACTCAGGGGTTGGGAGGACAGGGTGGCCGCTGGGCCACATGGAGGCTGGGTGGTGGGAGAGGATGTGGAGCCACAAACAACATGTGAGATGGAGGCACCAGGCACTGAAAGGGGAGTTGGAGGTTGCATGGGATTACCGATGGTGTGGACTACTGGAGAGCACATGGAGTAGGATGATGGAGCAGACATAGGGACTGCCTGGGTTGCCCCACTGGGACTGGGGCCAGACATGAAGTGGGTCAGCAATGCACTCACCGCATTATTCGCGGGGACAGAGACAGAGTAGGACATTGGCCCCCCTCCACCTCCAGATGGGTGTGTGGGAGCAGGACCTGTCTCAAACACCACATGAGGCATAGGGGTGCAAACAGGGTTGGATGCTGGGGCTGGCATGGAGCTGTACATGGATGGAGGCATTGGAGCACACGTAGCAGGAGGCACAGTCTCACATATGACACGGAAGCCAGGATCGCATCCTGTCTCAAACCCAGGATTGATGCTCGGATTGAAGCCTTGGTTGCAGATGGAGTTGCACAAGGGATGGCCTGCAGGGAGGTACACGAAGTCGTACACAGGCTGCCCCCCTGCGCTGCAGTTTGGGTTGCACACTGGGATACATATATATTCACACATGGAGTTGAACGCAGGGTCTGCCACAGGGACAGGCCCAGAGCCATTCATGGAGATGGAGCCATTCTCACACACTGGGAGCGACCCGTTCTGGCTGACGGGCAGGACACCATTCTGGCCTGCAGAGCAACACACTTCGGCCTTGGCACATCCCTTGCAGTAGGCAAACTTGTGGCACCCAAGGTTGGCCAGGAGCCGGTGGCTGCCAAGCCTGTAAGGTGTGAACTCCACGATGGTCCGTGCCTGTTGGTTGGATGCCAGCGTTCCCAAACTGGAGCAAGAGAAGGAAAATAATTAGGACCCTGGGTAGCTCAGAGACCTAAGAGCTACCAGATGAGTGCATCAAATTAAGTTTGATTTTGTTATGACATATTTTAGAGACAAACTGCTAGGACAACTTTGTTATTCTTGTCTTCTTCCAAAAATAACGTATTCTCTGTTGTGAAAAGCATGGTAAAAACTTCTGTCCCAAGAGAAGATTTGGAAGACTCCCATAGTCAATTCTGTAATTGGAATTGAAAAATCATTTGTGGTACTGTCTTGAATTCTTAAAAAATGTAGCACCTTTCTGCCTCAAAGGTGTATTTATTGCTTACCAGTTGCAGCAGTTTGATAGGGCAGCTTTGTGGAATCCAGTTCATTATTATTCAGTGAGAACAATTCCTAATTTCTTCCCCTCAAACTAGTCATACTTTTGTCAGTTCTCCTTGTCATGAAGACAAGCAATGCATATTAATGAACAGCTACTTTTCCTAGAATGTTACGGCATCCTGGAAGTTTCCAGTTTCCTGTGATTAACGTGTTATGAGCTTAGAATGCATACTGCTATTTCTCACTGTCGTTCTCTAATCGTTCCTATACGTGGCTAGTGCTGGTTCATTAATATTTAGGGAATTTTATTATAAACTCAATAGGACTGTAAGGGATGGGGGACCCAGCTAGTAATTCTTGTAAAGACAAGAGTGCAGATATTTGATGCATCCACTTAAATTAAATCTTGAGAAAAATGAAGCAGCAGCATATCTTGCCAGGTTTAAATGATGATCAGTTTCAAGGAGTGAGGCTTTTAATGTAGTCTCAAAGTAATAAGAGGCAAAAAGTCCTGTTCATGTGCTAAACACCAAAAAAATCAGAACTACTGTCTCTCTCAAAACCTGTTCTGATCTTGCACACCTTAGTCAAGCCCCAATATTATCCCCATTTAAAGAATTGATGAACTTACTCAATGGTCATTGGCTCTTTGAATAAACCACAGCCTTCTAATGTCATTACGCAGTTCTTCATGTCTTCCTGGAGAGGATTACAGAATGAGATCTCTGCAGTACATGGTACTTTCAGTCTGGGTTGGCTCAGCAGCTAGTTAAAAAAGAAACAAACACATTTTATGGTTTTTTAATCCTTACAAAATTAACAATGAGGTAAATAAACGAAAGGAAAAAAACATAAAAAAGGATTATTCATACACATTTCTTTCTGACTTACTTCTATGATCTCTATACATTACTAAGTCAACTTTTACTTTACTTTAAAAATCACACCAATCTTGCTAAATTAAGAAAAGGGCAATAAGATAAAAGAAAAATGTAAAGTATTTCAAGCTTATTGAAATACTACTTAAGAAGTGGCCAATAAGGGTCCCCAAGTCTGTTCCTTAGATCACAAATTCCATAATTAAAGTTCCTTACCTTTACAATAACAGGTGGTCTGTTGACCACAATATCCCTGCTCACCATCAGAGCTTCTCCACACTCTGGGTCTGAGACAGCTACCACTTTCATAATGTTGTGATCACAGAGATAACTTCCATACTGATTATATGATATACACAGAGGAATTTTTTTCACTGTAAAACAAATTTATTTGAATTTTTTTTCTGAACTTTTGATTAATATTTCCACTTGCCTTCTCCTAAAGTTTAACTTACACTTACAAATGGCTTAATTAAATATTGAGTTATCATGGAATCGTTGAAAATAGACAGGGTTTTTCCTGACTTAGGGTGATACATTGCTATCTACAGCAATCAGTTTCACAGTTTTCAATTCATCTATCAGTGAATTTGCAAGGAGATTATTTGGTTGTTTATTATTATTATTATTATTACTATTATTATTACTATTATTGTTATGCAAAATTTGGAAACTTTCCTCCCAGTGCAATTCTTAAAGCAATAATTCAAATATAGGCAAATTAAAGCCTGGTAAAATAGAATTTTAATATTGGTATGAAATTTTGTCTTACAATGATGCGGTTTAATTAAAGCAATCTTCTTTCTTCCAGAAAAATATATTAACCATGGAAGCAGGTGTTTATACTCTGCTACACATTTGCACTTCTCAGCATATGGTATGTCTAGGTGCTCTAAGAAGTGTTTTACACTGGCTGATATCTTCTAGCCAAAGAAAACATTGCTTTTCTGATAGACAATTGCGGCTTTATCTTTGTATTGAGTATCGAATTCAGGATCGAAATTTTAATGCAATCATTATTTTAAAATACCATAAGAATCTCTAAACCTTGAGAAATTAAGGAAAGACTACAATTTACCTCTCACTATACATGTAGTATTGACATTGTGTTGATTTTTGAGTGATCACCCTAAAGGGAATTCAGCTGTCAAGATTTAACACATTTCACTTCCCACCACTATTAAGAAGTCTTCGCAAATCCTAAAATCCAACTATCTCTTGAAAAGAACAGGGTATTAGACAATTTCATCCTCTTACCTTCCCTTGGACCCAGTGTGACGTTCACAGTGTCTTTCCAAAATTGATCCATTGGGCAACCACTGTAGGTTATAATTTGTGCGCACAAATTAAACTTCAGGGTTTTGTTCTCATTACGCAAATTTTCAAGCAGCCAGTGCAGTTGGACATCTTCACCATACATTGGGCAGTTAGCCATCTTTAACCTCATGTTAATTCCAGAGTCGCTCAGAAATGGGTTTTTCAGAGACGATAACTCTCTCTCTATATGACAGTTGGAAGCATTGCAATACCCTGGGTGAATTCTTCTGTAAGCCCGGAAATAGGCTTCTTTGTTTTTCACAGAACCTGTTGAAGAAGATACATGATAATGAATCTGTTGGAGGCACAAGAACCTTATTATTATTCTACCTAAATAATAAAGATCATTAAATTTATTGCTTCTCCTTCCTGGAACCTAAAGTAGCAGGTTGCTGTTAAACAAATGCACCAGATAATGAAATACGAGATACAGCAGTCTGAATGCACAGAAGAAAATAAACATCTCAGGGAAAAAAAAATTTAAAACCGTATTTTACTTTTAAGTAGTTAAATTTAAAAATGGTCATGTAAATCTCAAAATGTATTGTTAGTACAAAACTCAAAATATAACTCTTTAAAACGATAAGGGTGAATATGAGATGCTACCAGTTCTCTCAAAAGGTAAAATATGCCATTAAAACAAAGAAACTATCAATTGTTTTCCAACCAACCAACCAAAAATTAACCAAAAAAACCCACAGAGCTTGCAAATGTACAATCAGCTGTGATCTACTGTTCATTCCTTTATGCAATTTTGCTGGTTGAACTCCTCCCTTCTATTGGAATATGAAAATCAGTAATCCGTGGCCCAAAGTGAGAACAGCAGAATATGCTAATAATACATGAATTTAGTTAAGTAAGCATATTTGCTGACAGACCTGGCACAAGAGGCAACAAGTAAGGCTTTAATCCTAGGTTTAGAAGAATTTGTGGGTTTTTTTAGATTCTCTCAAGTCTGCTAATATTTTAAACTATTGTACAGATGAGACCAAAACATATGCATACAAACAGTGTTATTGAAAGGGCTGGAAGGCATGTCCTGTGAGGAACAGCTAAGGGCTTTGGCTTTGTCTAGGTTGGAGCAAAGGAGGCTGAGCAGTGACCTCATTGTTCTTTGCAGCTTCCTGAGAGGATGAAGTGGAAGGGGAGGTGCTGAGCTCTTTTTCCTGGTGTCCAGTGGCAGGAAGCATGGGAATGGTTCAAAGCTGTGCCAGGAAAGGTTCAGACTGGACATTAGGAACTATTTCTTTATTGTGAGGCTAGTCAAACACTAGAACAGGCTGCCTAGACAGGTGTTTGATGTGCCATGGTTGTCAGTGCCTTAAAAAGAAGTATTTAGCAGTAAGTTTCAACTTTCAGTCAGTCCTGATGTGTGAGGCAGTTGGATGAGATGATCATTGTAGGTCCTTCCAGCTGAAATATCCTATCCTATCCTATCCTATCCTATCCTATCCTATCCTATCCTATCCTATCCTATCCTATCCTATCCTAATTAGTATGTGCTTTGTTTGAATCATCTAAATATATTTAGGAGTTTAAAAATCAAGATCTTTGAAGAGAAAAGCATCTGCCTCTTTCTCAAAAATAAAAGACAATTTCAGATTGTTCTGCATATTTTAACACAGGAGGGATTACTTTGATACTTTGATATGATTACCCTGTAAAATTTCCTCTAACCCATTTAATATATTTTCATCATACCTAGCTCATACTTGTAAGCTCCAGTGATATCTTCAAATTGCTCACTGCCAACGCTCTTGGTGATTAGACGTTGTCCACATGGCCATGTGTCACAGAAAAATTTTGTTCTTTGGGCATTGTTTTGGGAAAGCCAGCCAACATAGTTTGAATTTACTCGAGAAAACATATGATGACCATCATAATCCAAGTCCAGTTCCCCTTCCCTGATGCTTCGAACCCATGTAGGACCACTGCAAGCTGAACCTAAATAAGAACAAAAATGTTATAACACATTGTAACCTGAGTAGTAAGGGAAACTCAGCAATGCAATCTGAGGAAAGTTATTCCAACTATAGTAAAGTTACCTCTGCCTGTTTCCAGAGGTGTTGGATCCAGACACTGCCAATCACCACAGCACTGATTTATGTCTCTGCGAGCCATCCAAGATTCATTCCAGCAGTGGTATCGCCTGTAGGATGAAGGAATATACAATTAAAGATATCTCTTGGATTAGCAGGTTTAATGCCTTATGACAGAGGAAAATCATGTCAGAGATAATTTTTTAATCCACTGAAGATTTTGTGTGTTTAATGATGTTTGTGACAGGAGTGGTTTTGTTTGGTTTGTATCACTCAGACTGGAAATTGGTTCCAGAACCCCACAGACCTGATTGCAAGACATGCTTCTTTTAGTTGATAACATGCCAACACAGTTCTTTTGTTTAACAGGAATCAAAAGGTTTATAAGAATGAAGCCATCAGGATGAAGAACATCAGGAGGACAACATAGTTATCAACCAACTGATTATGACTGAAGATAATAGTCAAAATTAGTGATAAATTTTCCCTAGCTTTTCATTATATACAGCTACTAAGCTACTAAGTTTGATAGCCTTATTTATTTCTGCTGAGAAGGGTAAGCAGGCAGCGTGGATTCTCACAAGAGGTTTTGCTTTTTTCTTTTTTGAAAATCTACATTGAGCAGACTGCCTCTGTAGTAATTTCATTTTTTCAAATGTATTATTAGGAAACTGAAGAGCATTACCCCACTGAAGAGAGGTACACCAAAGAGAGACACTGATCTGCTAAATTTATACCAGTTTTCCTATCATTTAACTTTTTTAAAGGGCAAAAGAGCTTTATATTTTTCTTATTTACCATAGCTTGTCTTTGCCACACAGGTTTTTACCAGAAGAGTCAAAAATCTCATTGATACCAAGGGGATTCTCAATTGAGCAAGGAAAACAGAAGCTTGTGACAACACGGCTTGGAATTCCCAAACACCTCATCACTGTAAGAAAAAAAAAATGAATGACTCATTACAAATCACAATTAATCAGGCAAATCCTTCATTTATTTTATAAATAATTATCTTATATTCTACTTTGCGGTTATAGAAATACAATGGATAGGAAGCAATACTTGGGATGGAGTGATTCTGTCTTCAAAACTTCTTTTTAGTTCTTGAAAAGCAGTCTGATAAAAGCCTAGCTGAAAGCAATGGTTTGTTACTCTTCCAACTTAAAATAAAAACAAAAAAACCCCCACAAAACCAGATGTTTTAAGTTCAGAAATCATTAACCTGATTCTGCTTTAATAAAACTTCTTTTTTTTTTTTAAGTAAATAGTGTGATACATATAAATTCATCTACAGGACTTCAATGTAACTTTTGTCAATGTAGAAGCAGGTTCAGTAAATAAATGGTATAAAGTTGGAACTCAAATCTTCTGTCTGTAGAGTTTAGTGCACTATTATCTCATCTTTTGCATTAAAAAGGAGAATATAGCCTGATGCTTCTGTGGTTTGGAGGAGACATTACTAGAGATCTTCCTGTTCATAACTTAGTGTTTTTTCTCATCCTTCAAACATCACCCAAAGCATAAATTTTTGCTTCACAATGGGGTTAGATGACTAGACTAGGTGACCTTTAAAGGTCCCTTCCAACCCCAACTATTCCATGATTCGGTGATGCTGCACTTGCTCTGTGTTTTAATAAAAGTTCCGGTATTGATAACTGCATAATATAAAGGTCACAGAGAAACCAGAACTGCTTTTCTTGCTCTTCAGCCCGTCCTGTATAGGAAAGCAAAAGGTTGATAATAAACGCTATATCAGGAGCATGAGAAAAATATTCAATTTCTTTTCTAGTAAAATGCTTATGAGTAAAATTCTTCGAGTAGTTTTTGGGGTCAGAGGTTTTTGATCCTTGTTTTCTCTTCTTTTTTCTATAAACTAGGTAAGGACAAACTGAAATATCATACCTGTGCACATTACTGAAGCAAGCGATCCACAGTACCCATATCTGACTGGCCTGCATCTGCCACTGTACCACTGCTGTAGAATAGGGACACTTCCGTTCCAGGAAAATGGCTTTGTTCCTTTCAGGTAATCATTGTTTTCTGGAATCTTCATGATACTGCTAGTGGTATGGCTACTTATCTAGAAAGAGAAAAGAAAAGCAACCTTTCCAAATAGCCAACCATGCTTTCACATTCTAAGCTTGTCTCAAAATCGTCAGAAATTAGTGTTCCAAGTTTATTTTTCCTGTGAATCTGAGCACAGAAAGGATCTTCCCTGCTTCCCTACTGTGTTTGATTACAATGCAGTTTGTCCTATAATATAATGAAGTGTGACCTGATCTATTCAGAGGTCTCACATCCCTACAGGTCTTACCATGTGATTCACCACCATGCTGACATGCATAGGGTCATTGCGCCAACAGTGGTCACGATCAGAGCCCTGATGGTAACTCGCACCCATATCTAAGATCTTCAAGCAGATATCCAGAATCCCATCTTCAAACTGAGGAAAAAGAGGATAACACAGGCATCATGGTATGCTGACGTTGATTAAGTACCTTTCTTGTCAATAATCCAGTCTTTTTCACTTATATGAGCTGCCCTCTCTCCTCTCCTGCCCTTTTGTTTTCTTTTTTTAAATCAAGCACAGCTCCTAATGATCTGCATGGTGTTGCCTGTCTGCCTGAAGGAAAACCAAAGGCAAAAACATATAATTTTTACTTGTGTTTGGCCAATGGAATAATTTTCCTTCAGAAGCACAATATTTGTTTCACTCGTTTCCAGAACATTCTGCAATTTCCCTGATTTTACTAGACAAAACTTTGTTCCAGTTATTTGAGCTACAGTGAAATTCTCAGACATTTTGGTTTGTGTATGCATAATCCAAGCTGCTCCTAAAAACCTTTGCACTACAAATAGAGCATGCATTTCTGGAAGAATACAGATAACACTTCATTTGTCAGTGTATGGATGACATCTATTTCTGAACACGTCTTCAAAAAGTACCTGTCCAAAGTGCCATGGTCGAGAGGTAATGTGCTTGTGAACTCCTTCATACAGTATTCCATGCTCATTCAGAACATATTCTTCTCTATGGGCCTGATTGTCCATATATACAGGGTCATCTGGAAAAGATGAAGAGCTTTCATTCAGACAAAATATACTTTTCTACTTGCTTCGTTATCTTCTGCTTCACTGGATCCCTCTTTCCTTTCCTAAGAATTTTTGATTTATACTTTTAATCATGCTGAAGATTGTGGCCTCTTTAAGCTCTCACAGACAATTCATTCCTACTTACAGCTAGATAATATCTTTATTAAGTCTCTCCCTGCTGTAGAACACATGAATGGAAGAGCTTGCAATTTATCTTCACACTAAGCTGTTCTACGAGTCAAACGCTCAGCACATAGAGTTGTGTATCTGATTTAGATCAAATCAGCACAGACAATGTGAATATTTGTCATGTAATGATTTTGGCAATGTCCTACAGGCTCCAGAATTGCTTGCTACCAGAGCCAGATCTACAGAATTTAATTTGTATTTGTACTATATTATTTTATGGTGATAACACAGTATTCACAGAATTAAAAAATAGTTGAGGTTGGAAGGGACCCCTGGAAGTGATCTGGTCCAACCTCCAGCCAGTTTCCCAGGCCATATCTAGAAGGCTTTTGAATATCCCCAAGGATGGAGACTCCACAACCTCACCTGACTGAGCCAGTGCTCAGTCACTCTCGCTGTAAAAATGTGTTTCCTGGTGAACAGAGCAAACTTCCCAATACTTTCTATCCTGTCAAGACACTGTAAAAGTTGTGGGAAAAAATTATACCTCACTTCTACTACCACTAATAAAACAAATCAAAACATTTGCTTGAGACAGTCTTGAACTTGGAGGAGAAAATAAAAAATAACAACGTTAAATCCCTCCTTGCTTTTCATTATTTCTGTGACTACATCCTTTACTTACCATCTAAATAATAAATATCTTCAACATTTTTACTCATCCCTAGCTATTTTTCTTAAAACCATCTGATAACACTAAAGTTCTTACCTGCACACCAAGGGTTAAAAAGGACATAAAAATCTCCAAGACACCGCTGATATGTGTGACCACAAGATGTGATCTGCATATTGAGAATATAACGGCCAATGCAGACACTGGAGGGAGGAAACACGCTGATACTGATGCATTTTGGCTGATGAACTTTGTAGGAAGCACTCCAGCAGGTTTGGTCCAGACATCTGCCCATTGGGAAGGTGCATTTTGTCTCATTTGATTCACAGGGTCTGAGGCCTTTTCAGGAAAATAAAAACCACTTCCATCAGACTAAACAAAGCACATGTAAAAGGCTAGTAATTTTCTTAGGCATCATTTGCAAGGCGAAGCTCCCAAAGGTGGATTTCTTTTTCACTTGTCACTTCTCTAGCAGAGTGAGAAAACTTTACATATTAGAAGAACTGCCTGAGTTAGGGGAAGGTAGTCTCTTCACAAGGAACATGATTGAGTAGATTATGGGAATATGAAGACTATGAAAGAAGTCTTCTGAAGATTGTGGGAAATATTTCTATACAGCAAAGGACTAGGAAAGACTACAGAGTGTTTGGGAGTGACTACCTGTCTCCACGGTGAAAGCAGCCTGGTCCACGGAGTCATCCCATTCCCGATTTTGGAAACGAGCATAAAAGCTGAAGGCTTGCCCTCTCCTTATTATCTGTCTGTCAGTTCCGAAGAAATGGGTATTATGTATTTGACAGTTGGAAGGACAGTTCAAGTCGACTTCTCCCAGCTCAATGACTGCAGGACAGAGAAAGGAGCACAATGGAAAAAACCCATATAATTAAGTTCCCATCTTTGACTGTGGTTAAGATTAGGTGAAAGAGGAGACAGTAATGAAAGAGAGAAAATTCTTTCTAAATTCATTCAAAACTTTGTTCCAAATTCAGCAAGACTGAAATTGAGACATAGATCCATAAAAATCCCTTTACAAGTTCACCACTTTCCTAGCTTGCAGATGGAAACTTGTCTGAGTCTTTGATTTTTAAAGCTGTGCTACAAGTTTCACTTCTTTTAAAAAGTGTCTGCTTTTTAATACCTGATGCTGAGGGACAATATTAGGATCTCTACTTGAAAAGTTGACTTTGCACTGTAATATAATCTCCACGCACTACAACATGCTGTCTACAGACTGTTACTTTTCAACCACAGCTAGACAGTAAATGTGCACATGCTATTGTTTGAGACATTTGGGTTTGTTTTGTAAAAGAAATAAAATAATAAAGTAAATAGAATAAATAAAATCTTGATAAAAATGTATGTATTTAAAAGCTTAAGTGGCACTCTAAGTGACTTACGAAAAGAAAATAGATGTATATAAATATGAAACTTTTAACTGCTGTTAAATATACATGCAAATGTCTCAGTCTGCATTCCCAAAGTCATAAAAAGTTTGCAGATATCTTTGAGGAACTTAGTGGAAAAGGAAGTATTCAGAAATTGTGACATTTCAAAATGCTGACAATCTATCCCAGGTGCTGTGATTAGCTTGACAAAAATCTTGGCTGATTCCCCCTTGGGCATCCTGCCTGCATATCAGTCATTTCATAGGAGTAATTATGACACTGGTGCCAGAAGGATGGGTGGCAACATTCATCTTTACTTATTTGCATGCAACTTTTTATTTTCAAAAGTTCTTCACTCTAATTGAAGATGATGGGAGCCACAGATTCTCAGCAGTTTTGGAAATTGGGTTTACTGATGTACAAAGTCTTGTATATTATTATAATTCTAAAGGGTTAAGGTTGGTCCTGCTAAGCCTACAGAAAAATCTAACAATGCAACTTCTCTTACTTCATGGGTACTGCATTGAATACAGAATTAAAATTTAAGGAAAAATAATTTTTTCCATCCAGAACCAAGGGTGTATCCACATAAGGGGAGACTCATAGCTAAGCCCTTGGGACCAGGAGATTTTTAACATAAGCAAGTGGAGTTTCCCAGGATCACATCCTGAATTAAATAATAATTTAAGTTAATGGGGGGGGGGAGGGGAGGAGGTGGTGGAATAGGTAGGGAAGGGGCAAAAAAAAAAGGCATATTTTTCTGATTTGTTTTCCTTGAATAAAAATAATCTTTTTTTTAATCTAACTATTTGAATTTGATGATGAATTGGTCATTCAGATCTTCAACAGAGATCAGCAAAACACGCAGAGCTGGGCGCTACCCATGATAAAAATATGCACACTATCACAGCAACAACCAAAAAATACAGGAGTGCATTACATCATTATTGCTCATGAGTGCAACATACCTGCTGACAAGAAAGAGCAACAGAATTGAACTGAAAATCTCATATCTCAGTGACAGTTGTCAACCATAACACAAAGTATTCTGGTCAAACCGAAAGTGCTTATAGCACATGGCAAATTCCTGCGGCCAAGAGCACTGAAAGAACCTGATCCTTGCCTGGTCTCTGGAGGTGTTTATAAACCAAGACAGCTACTCTTCATCCACTCAGTAATCCAGCTGAACTGGAACATCAGGGAGCTGAGATACTGTGTTTCCCAGGGAAGTTCTCTACAGTCAGCCCACAGGTTGCTTATCAGATTTAAGTATAGCAACTGGATCACAAAGGAGGATTGCTGTCTTAAGCAAAGGCAGCTCAGAAAAAATACTAAAGGCAATTCAGTTTCACGTTTCTTACTGGTTTTCTGCTTCTGGTAGAAACCTGACCATCAGTACCAGTCACAGGTTTTTCTCTATCAATTCATATTTTGCCTTCATTCAAGGCAGACTACTTCAGGTATTCATTGGGAAATTGATCCTCACAGAAAAATGCTGAAACCTAGCACTTTGTACTTTATGCTTGAAATAAAATGTATTCTTTTCCATGCTATTTCCTCTTCTCAGAATTGGCTGTTGTTTCACCAAATCTTCCCCGTACCTCTCTTTTTCCTTCATAATTGTTTTTTTCAAAAGTTGTTTTTTCCCCTTTCTCACTAGTTCCACAAAGAACACCCAAACGTACAAGTCATCCCTGGACTTGATGCCATACACAAAAACATGTGCAATTTTTTAGGTCTGTACACATGATCATCTAATTATTACTGCTTTCAGTCCTGATTTAAGGGATATTAAAGTTTCAAGACACTTACCTTCCATTTTTCTTCCACATGTACTAGTATCTGAAGCACAGTACTGGTGGAGATTCCAGCTCCTCAGCAAGACGCACTGCAAGGTCTGCCTGATCTCCTCTGCGAACCAACCTAATTTCCTCTCTGTAACACTTATATTCAGAACTAAGAGGCCGTCACATGTGTTGCATCAACAAAAATACCAGTTTTAAAAGAGGCCCCACCCATGTGTCTACTGATGCTCATAAATGATTCATTTTTACTTCCAGCATTATTAGGGAGAGTCCTGCGGCTGAAGGGAGGGAAGAGATCTTGGTACCTTACCTATAGCACAGTACTCTCAGTCTCCCACAGCTTGCCCTCTCTCAAAATGATTTTAAAGCCAGGATGAATCTAAACACATTTCAGGGTAAGCCATTATTTGTAGCCACCCAAAGCTGCCTTAAATCCCAGCACCTACTGTTCCCTTCTGGCTAGACTTCTTCAGACAGCTATGGAAAACAATAAGGAACACTA